>NC_036871.1:1821031-1864475 GCF_002910315.2 Salvelinus sp. IW2-2015
AAATAAATAACAATATGGGGGTGAGGTAGTTGGGTGTGCTATTTACAGATGGGCTGTGTATAGGTACAGTGATCGGTAAGCTGCTCTGACAGCTGATGCTTAAAGTTAGAGAAGGAGATATAAGTCTCCAGCTTCAGTGATTTTTGCAATTCGTTCCAGTCATTGGCAGCAGAGAACTGGAAGGAAAGGCAGCCAAAAGAGGTATTGGCTTTGGGGATGACCAGTGAAATATACCAGCTGGAGCGTGTGCTACGGGTGGGTGTTACTATGGTGACCAGTAAGCTGAGATAAGGCGGGGCTTTACCTAGCAAAAGTTATAGATGACTTGGAGCCAGTGGGTTTGGCGACGAGTATGTAGCGAGGGCCAGCCAACGAGAGAATACAGGTCGCAGTGGTGGGTAGTATATGGGGCTTTGGTGACAAAGCGGATGGCACTGTGATAGACTACATCCAATTTGCTGAGTAGAGTGTTGGAGGCTATTTTGTAAATGACATCGCCGAAGTCAGGGATCGGTAGGATAGTCAGTTTTACGAGGGTATGTTCGGCAGAATGAGTGAAGGAGGCTTTGTTGTGAAATAGGAAGCTGATTCTAGATTTTGGATTGGAGATACTTAATGTGAGTCTGGAAGGAGAGTTTACAGTCTAACCAGACACCTAGGTATTTGTAGTTGTCCACATATTCTAAGTCAGAACCGTCCAGAGTAGTGATGCTAGTCGGGCGGATGGGTGCGGGCAGCAATCGGTTGAAGAGCAWGCATTTAGTTTCACTAGCATTTAAGAGCAGTTGGAGGCCACGTAAGGAGTGTTGTATGGCATTGAAGCTCGTTTGGAGGTTTGGTAACGCAGTGTCCAAAGAAGGGCCAGAWGTATACAGAATGGTGTCATCTGCGTAGAGGTGGATCAGAGAATCACCAGCAGCAAGAGCAACATCATTCATATATACAGAGAAAAGAGTTGGCCCGAGAATTGAACCCTGTGGCACCCCCATAGAGACCGCCAGAGGTTCGGACAACAGGCCCTCTGATTTGACACACTGAACTCTATGTGAGAAGTAGTGGGAACCAGGCAAGGCAGTCATTTGAGAAACCAAGGCTATTGAGTCGCCGATAAGAATGCGGTGATTGACAGAGTCGAAAGCCTTGGCCAGGTCGATGAAGACGGCTGCACAGTACTGTCTCTTATCGATGGTGGTATTGATATCGTTTAGGACCTTGAGCGTGGCTGAGGTGCACCCATGACCAGCTCAGAAACCAGATTGCATAGAGGAGAAGGTACGGTGGGATTCGAAATGGTCGGTAATCTGTTTGTTGACTTGGCTTTCGAAGACCTTAGAAAGGCAGGGTAGGATAGATATAGGTCTGTAGCAGTTTGGTCTAGAGTGTCTCCCCCTTTTGAAGAGGGGATGACCACGGTAGCTTTCCAATCTTTGGGGATCTCAGACGATATGAAAGAGAGGTTGAACAGGCTAGTAATAGGGTTGCAACAATTTCGGCAGATCATTTAGAAAGAGTGGTCCAGATTGTCTAGCCAGCTGCTTTGTAGGGATCATGTACAGCTCTTTCAGAACATGTGGGTGAAGGAGAAACGGGGGGACTTGGGCAAGTTTCTGCGGGGTGCAGATCTGTTGGTCGGGGTAGGGGTAGCCAGGTGGAAAGCATGGCCAGCCGTAGAAAAAGGCTTATTGAAATTATCGATTATTGTAGATTATTGATGGTGACAGTGTTTCCTAGCCTCAGTGCAGTGAGCAGCTGGGAGGAGGTGTTCTTATTCTCCACAGACTTTACTGTCCCAAAACTTTTGGAATTAGTGCTACAGGATGCATATTTCTGTTTGAAAAAGCAGTCTTAGCTTTCCTAACTGACTGTGTATATTGGTTCATGACTCCCTGAAAAGTTGCATATCGCGGGGCTATTCGCATGCTAATGCAGTACGCCACAGGATGTTTTTGTGCTGGTCAAAGGCAGTCAAGTCTGGGGTGAACCAAAGGCTAAATCTGTTCTTAGTTCTACATTTTTTGAATGGGGCATGCTTATTAGCACTTTTAAAGAGCAACCAAGCATCCTCTACTGACGGGATGAGGTCAATATCCTTCCAGGATACCCAGGCCAGGTCGATTAGAAAGGCCTGCTCGCTGAAGTGTTTATGGAGCGTTTGACAGGGATGAGTGGTCGTTTGACGCGGACCCATTACAGATGCAGGCAATGAGGCAGTGATTGCTGAGATCCTGGTTGAAGACAGTAGAGATGTAATTAGAGGGCAATTTGGTCAGGAGGATATCTATGTGGGTGCCCATGTTTACGGATTTAGGGTTGTACCTGGTTGGTTCCTCGATAAGTTTTACAGGAGCAGCCAACAAGTGCTCAGCATATGTGGGAACTCCTTCAAGACTATTGGAAAAGCATTCCTCATGAAGCTGTTTGAGAGAATACCAAGAGTGTGCAAAGCTGTCATCAAGGCAAAGGGTGGCTACTTTGAAGAATCTCAAATATAAAATATATTTTGATTTGTTTAACACTTTWTTGGTTACTACATGATTCCATGTGTGTTATTTCATAGTGTTGATGTCTTCACTATTATTCTACAATGTAGAAAATAGTAAAAATAAAGAAAAACCCTTGAATGAGTAGGTGTGTCCAAACTTTTGACTGGTATTCTACCTTCAAATAAAAGGTGAAATTACAGCCAAATGATGTTTATGAGAAATGATCTAGTTTGATGGGATGGGCAGTTTGTTATATTTAAAGTTACAAGAGAGAAAAGAGAAACACATTTAATATAAAGTAATTAGTTAAAACATCAATCAAAAAGGGCACTTTTTATATAGTAGGGCAAAATGGCCGGTGCTTCAGTACCATTAGGGCTCCATCTGCTGTCCAAATACATGTATTTGGACAGCAGATGGAGCCCAAGGGTGTCTGGAGAAGGAATCTGTTCACCAGGCATCAGAGTATTGTTTTTAATTTATATGCAATCAGAGAAACATCAGGTCCCATTTTGAGAGTCTGGGAGAACTGGACCGGGGATCAAACTCCCAACCTTCCAATCTCAGGGCGGACACTCAAAACAAAAGGCCACTGAGATGGTACCTGACAAAATGACGTAATATAATACGATAGAACAAAGACATTGGCCTTCCTCACCTCCTGTCGCTTGAAGTTCTGGACGGCTTGATCAAAATGGTCATCTTTCGTCTCATCCGCCTTTCCCAGTTTCTGCAGTACCTGGAACCAAAATAACACAAGATGTTCAYAGACAGTCTGTGAAATAAGCATCAATTAGCCACTTTTGCTGCTAATAGGAGTAGCCCCTAGACACTGATTTTGGGTCAGTTTTGCATTTACCCTTAATAGTTAAAGGTCCAATGCAGTCGTTTATATCTTAATATCAAATAGTGTATGATTAACAATTAAGTACCTTACTGTGATTACTTTCAAATAAAATGGTCAAAAATAAACAAAAATAGCTTCTTAGCAAAGAGCAATTTCTCAAGCAAGAATTTTGCTAAGACTGTCTGGGAGTGGACTTAGCGAGGGGCTTAATTGGACGAGCCACATGTAACCTGAAAACTAGCTGTTATTGGCAGAGAGGTTTGAAACTATTGTTATTGGTCTACRAACTTATACCYCCTGGTGATGTYYCCAGGCAGGCCAAAACTACCTCCRACCAAAACAGGCAGAAATGTCAGGCAGTCTTTTCAAACAGCTCTTACACTAAAAGGGCATTATCATTATTTTCACAATTTCYCAATAATATTCCTACCTCAGTGTGGAAATATATGTAAAACATAGGAAAATCATGTTTCGGACTGCACTGGYATTTTAAGGTTAGGATTGYGGGAGGAGAAGCTGATCCTTGATCTGCTTTAGGGGAAACTTCACCCCGGAGCTTAGTACACACTCATCTATTTAAAATCAAATCAAATTTGATTTAAATTGCAACACATTTTATAGCACAACAATAAAATAAAGGCAATAAAAAAACAACAGAAGGCAGCAAATTACAGACTTGCCAACTAGATTGAATGCCAACTGAATTGTATTCTAGTTGAACTGGGTACTGAGTACTGGTTGCTAACGAGTAGAGCATTTTCAAAAGATACTGCTCGTCGAACATCTCGTTCCAAAATAATGGGCATTAATATGGAGTGGAAGGCTTTCCACTAGATGTTGGAACATTGCTGCAGGGACTTGCTTCCATTCAGCCACAAGAACATTAGTGACGTCGGGCACTTGGCATTCCAATTCATCCCAAAGGTGTTTGATGCGGTTGAGTTCAGGGCTCTGTGAAGGCCAGTCAAGTTCTTCCACACTGATCTCGACAAACCTTTTCTTTATGGACCACACTGTGTGCACGGGGGCATTGTCATGCAGAGACAGCAAAGGGCCTTCCCCAAACTGTTACCACAAAGTTTGAAGCACCGAATCGTCTAAAATGTCATTGTATAGTGTAGGTTAAGATTTCCCTTCGCTGGAACTAAAGGTGCCTAGCCCGAACCATGAAAAACAGCCCCAGACCATTATTCCTCCTCAACCAAACTTTACAGTTGGCACTATGCATTCGGACACGTAGCGTTTTCCTGGCATCCGCCAAACCCAGATTAATCCGTCTGACTGCCAGATTGTGAAGCGTGGWTCATCACTCCAGAGACCGCGTTTCCACTGCTACAGAGTCCAATGGCGCATGGTGATCTTAGGCTTGTGTGGGGCTGCTCGGCCAAAGAAACCCATTCCATGAAGCTCCCGACGAACAGTTATTGTGCTGACGTTGCTTCCAGAGGCAGTTTGGTACTCGGTAGTGAGTGTTGCACCCGAGGACAGACAATTTTTGTGTGTCCTACCGCTTCGCGACTGAGCCGCCGTTGCTCCTAGCGGTTTCCACGGGACAGCTCTAGCAGGGCAGAAATTTGATGAACTGACTTGTTGGAAAGTGGCATCCTTTGACGGTGCCACGTTGAAAGTGACTSAGCTRTTCAGTAAGGCTATTCTACTGCCAATGTMTGTCTATGGAGATTGCATGGCCGTGTGCTCGATTTTATACACTGGTCAGCAACGGATGTGGTTAAAATATCCGAATCCACTAATTTGAAGGGGTGTCCACATATTTTTGTATATATTGTGTTTCTGCTGCCTCGTTATACTTCAGAAAAAATGTAATCATGTGTGAATAAAGGCAAAATAAATAGCGTTTTCAACAGGATTCTCCACTCTTGAATGACCTCAACTGTTCCCAGGCATTCCCAAAGCTCCGTTCACACTACACAATTGTATAATTCCTACAATCGTATAACCTTTCACGCTACGCTACACTACACTTGATTTCTATTAGCAAATTTGCTTTCATGTTTACTGACCGTTTACTGGAACCAAGGATGTCAGACATTTCTAGAATGTGCATCGGGGATAATCAATAAGAAGTTTGTTTTCATTTAGTTCCTCAAGCCTGTATGACCATCGAGAGCCTGCACACAGCGCTCGTACAAACTTTCAGAGCATGATCATAACATTTGTGACTCTCGGTGGTGGGTGTAGCTGGTGCATGGAAGTCAGGCGCAGGAGAGCAGAGATGAGTGGACAAAGCATTTTACTTAGGCAATGATATGAACATAACGCAACCGCGTCACAAAACAAATGCCCAAAGAACAAGTAAGGAAGCACAAAATCCAAAACCCAAGAACAAAGTACCGGCTGCCACAAAGCACGGGTATAACACAAAACCCGGCGCAAACCAGCCGGAAGCGTGCAAACCTAGACAATAAACAATACCTCACACAGACATGGAGGGAACAGAGGYCTAAATACACATAGTAATGATGATGAAATGAAAACCAGGTGTGCAGGAAAACAAGACAAAACAAATGGAAAATGAAAGGTGGAGCGGCGATGGCTAGAAGACTGGTGACGTCGACTGCCAAACGCCCCCCGAACAAGGAGAGGGACCGACTTCGGCAGAAGTCGTAAGAGTGACAAATATCGTGTAGTGTGAAAGCTGTTTTAATTCATGCAATCTGAAAATAGGGTTTGATAGGCTGTGTAAATGTATAATGTAGGCCTGTGTGCAAATACAGAATGTGCATGCTTTCATGACAGGAGAATAGAAATGATTGACTATTCAACATAATCTGAAATGACTGACAACTCGACTATTCAACATAATCTGACATGATTGACGTGATGATTGACGTGACATAATCTGAAATGATTGACGTGATGTGACAATCCAAACGGAACTTGAGCGATATAGGCCTATGAACTATCTCCTATGGCTTTCTGCGATGGACTATTTATTTTCCACCCTTCTGCAAAACTAATTGCTCATTCTGTTTGTGCATATTCTGAATTAATCGGACTGATGATTTATCATTTTTCACAGTGTCATGGCCTAGGCCAATTGACCAGAATTGATTTAATTAATCGGAAGCACTTCATTTCGAGTGGAAATACTGTTATATTCTACATTTTGCAGTTGTTGTTTTGTTTCCCTATTGTATGGATATCACAGGTATCGTTCTGCTGAAATTGATTATAGATAGATTTAATTAGGGTATATTTAATCTTAAGGGAAAACCATTTTAGAGGGGATACTTCTATAAGTCTTTTCTATCCTTTTCTATATTTACAATGCGTTGTTCTTACAGAATTTCCACGTGGACAGGGATATCCAAAATTTAAATCAGACTACTGGATGACAATTTGTTCCTAACTAAGACAWAATCATTTATAACTGACTTATTCCTGCACAACATATGTACAGCAGATCCCCTTATTGTATGGGGCACTTTCAAATGCATCTTCAGAGACCATTCAATACAATACTCGTCATTGAAACAAAAGCAGTTTCCGTCAAAATAGATTAGACTAACAAAGGACATAGAGGAACTAACAGCGCAGGTAGACAGCAATAGAGGTACTATAGAGGCACAGAATAAGTTAGAGTTAAAAATAACTGGAGGAACTTATTCAAGAACAACCAAGTGTAATGTATTACAAAAATAAAGCGAACTGGATGGAAAATGGTGAAAAGTGCACTAGATTTTTCTTGGGATCTTCAACATAGAAATGCTACCAAAAAGATTTGACAGACACTCGTTACAAATGTAATCCATGAGTCACCAAATTATATTTTGAAAGAGGAAGCAACATTTCTGAAGCATATGTTTTCTTTTCAGTCTCAGTCCATCTCCACTGCATGATGTTAACTGTAAGGATTTCTTTCCTAATTAATAATGTACAAATGTACAGAAAGACCTGTGGTGTGAAGGCCAACTCATAGAGGAGGAACTTCTTCAGGCAATTAAATCCTTTCAGTCCGGAAAAAACACAGGGATTGATGGTATACCAGTAGAGGTACATTGCATTCAGGAAGTATTCAGACCCCTTACAGCCTTATTCTAAAATGGCTTAAATTTGTGTGTTTTTTTCCTCATCTACACAAAAGACTCCATAATGACAAACCAAAAACTGTTTAAAAAATWATAATTGGCAAATAAAAAAAATACTGAAATATCACATTTACATAGGTATTCAGACCCTTTACTCAGTAGTTTGTTGAAGCACCTTTGGCAGCGATTACAGCCTCGAATCTTCTTGGGTATGACGCTACAAGCTTGGCACACCATTCTTCTCTGCACATCCTCTCAAGCTCTGTCAGGTTGGATGGGGAGCGTCGCTGCACAGGTATTTTCAGGTCTCTCCAGAGATGTTCGATTGGGTTCAAGTCCGGGCTCTGGCTGGGCCACTGAAGGACATTCAGAGACTTGTCCCGAAGCCACTCCTGCGTTGTCTTGGCTGTGTGCTTAGGGTCGTTGTGACACTTGGCATTCAGGCCAAAGAGTTCATTCTTGGTTTCATCAGACCAGAGAATCTTGTTTCTCATGGTCTGAGAGTCGTTAGGCGCCTTTTGGCAAACTCCAAGCGGGCTGTCATGTGCCTTTTACTGAGGAGTGGCTCCCGTCTGGCCACTCTACCATAAAGTCCAGATTGGTGGTGCTGCAGAGATGGTTGTCCTTCTGGAAGTTTCTTTCATCTCTACAGAGGAACTCTAGAGCTCTGTCAGAGTGACCATTGCGTACTTGGTCACCTCCCTGACCAAGACCCTTCTCTCCCGATTAGCTCAGTTTGGCCGGGCGGCCAGCTCTAGGAAGAGTCTTGGTGGTTCCAAACTTCTTCCATTTAAGAATGATGGAGGCCACAGTGTTCTTGGACACCTTCAATGCAGCAGAAATGTTTCGGTACCCTTCCCCAGATCTGTGCCACAATCCTGTCTCAGAGCTCTACAGACAATTCATTCAACATCGTYGCTTGGTTTTTGCTCTGATATGCACGGTCAGACTGTGGGACGTTATATAGACTGGGGTGCGACTTTCCAAATAGTTCAGAACAGACTATGGGAGGCGCACAGTACTACATAGAGCCATGACTACATGGAACTCTATTCCACATCAAGTAACTGATGCAAGCAGTAAAATTAGATTTAAAAACCATAAAAATATACTTTATGGAACAGCCAGGACTGAAGCAACAAACATAGGCACAGACACATGCATACAAACACACACACGATAACATATGCACTATACACACACACATGGAATTTGTATTGTAGATATGTGGTAGTGGTGGAGTAGGGGCCTGAGGGCACACACTGTTTTGAAAATTGTATATCTGCCTTAATTTTGCTCAATCCCAGGAAGGTGGAGATCCATAATAAATACAAATATGGTCATGTGCAAAACAAAACTGCACATTTTTGAGTGGCCTTTTATTGTCCACAGCACAAGGTGCACCTGTGTAATGATCATACTGTTTAATCAGCTTCTGGATATGCCACACCTGTCAGGAAGATGGATTATCTTGGCAAAAGAGAACTGCTCACTAACAGGGATGTAAACCAATTTGAGCACAAATTGTGAGAGAATCAGATTTTTGTGCTTTTGGCAAATTTCGGTGACCTTTCATTTCAGCTCATGAAACACGGGACCGTTGCGTTTATACGGGACCATTGCGTTTATATTTTTGTATATACACTGAGTATATATACACCCCTTTTGCCCTCAGAACAGCCTTAATTCGCCAGCATGGACTCAACAAGGTGTCGAAAGCATTCCACAGGGATGCTGGTGGATGTGGACTCCAATGCTTCCCACAGTTGTGTCTAGTTGGCTGGATGTCCTTTGGGTGATGAACCATTCTTGATTCACACTGGAAACTGTTGAGCTTGAAAAAAACAGCAACATTGCAGTTCTTGACAAAAACCGTTGCACCTGGCACCTACTACCATACCCCATTCAAAGGTACTTACATCTTTTATCTTGCCAATTCACTCTCTGAGTGGTACACATACCATGTATGCTGATATGTATCGTATGTATGGCTGTGTTTGCTGATGTGTACCTACAGTGCCTTCAAAAACTATTCATACCCCTCGACTTGTTCCACATTTTGTTGTGTTAGAGCCTGAATTCAAATGTTTTATTTTCTTCAAACATCTACAGACAATACCCAATGATGACTAAGTAAAAACATATTTTTAGAAATGTTGGCAAATGTATTGAAAATGTAATGCAAACATATCTAATTTACATAGGTATTCACACCTCTGAGTCAATACAGCGATTACAACTGAGTCTTTCTGGATAAGTCTATGAGGTTTGCACACCTGGATTGTACAATATTTGCACATTATTCTTAAAACAATTCTTCAAGCTCTGTCAAGTTGGTTGTTGAAAATAGTTGTCTAGCAGTGATCAAGTCTTACCATAGATTTTCAAGCCAATTTAAGTCAAAACTGTAACTAGGCAACACATGAACATTCAACGTCTTCTTGGTAAACAACTCCAGTGTAGATTTGGCCTTGTGTTTTAGGTTATTGTCCTGCTGAAAGGTGAATTAATCTCCCAGTGTCTGGTGGAAAGCAAACTGAACCAGGTTTTCCTTTAAGATTTTGCCTGTGCTTAGCTCCATTCTGTTTTTTTTTAACCCCCCTCCCAAAACCCCCGATTACAACAGTATTTCGTCCTTAACGATTACAAGCATACCCATAACATGATGCAGACACCACTATGTTTGAAAATATGAAGAGGGGTACTCAGTAATATGTTGTATTTMGAATATTTTTTTTCTGTACAGGTTTCCTTTTTTTCACTCTGTCAATTGGCTGTGTATTGTGGAGTAACTACAATATTGTTGATCCATCCTCAGTTTTCTCCTATCACAGCCATTAAACTCTGTAACTGTTTTAAAGTCACCATTGGCCTCATGGTGAAATCCCTGAGTGGTTTCCTTCCTCTCCAGCAACTGAGGAACCTTATAGATAATTGTATGTGTGGGGTACAGAGATGAGGTAGTCATTCAATAATCATGTTAAACACTACTTTTGCATACAGAGTGAGTCTATGCAACTTATTATGTGACTTGTTAAGCTAATTCTGTACTCCTTAACTTATTTAGGCTTACCATAACAAAGGGGTTGAATACTTATTGAATCAAGACTTTCCAGCTTTTCATTTTTAATTAACTTTGACTTTATGGGGTAGTGTGTAGGCCAGTGACACAAAATCTAAATMTAATCAATTTAAAAATGTAGGCTGTATTATGTTAMGTTTTATGTGGACCCCAGCAAGAGTAGCTTCTGTGTGACCAACAGCTAATGGGATCCTAATAAAACAAAGTCTGTTGTTGATCACGTTACTGATTCTAACCTCCAGTCCAGAGGTTATTTCATTGGTTGGAGTGAATTCGGTCAATTCAGGAAGTTCATTTTAATTCAATTCATAACTTGAAATCTTGGAAGTGAGCAACCGTCAACAACCCTCATGAACCGTCAACAACCCTCAACCCTCATCAAATATTCAAAAAAAGGATTACAATAATGAGATGTATGCACCAGTCCAAAGAAAGGATAGGTGGGAGCTAGACAGCGCGTCAAGCTGCTTTGTGGACAACGACGCCCATTCTTAGGGCAGAGAGACATGCATCTTGTCAGTATATCCATCATCTTCGACAGGTTTCTTTGTAAGGCAAATGGTTCTATCTATTTAGAACCATAAAATGTTCCCCTATGGTGACAAGCTGAAGAACGCTCAATGGTTCTAGTTAGAACCCTTTTTTCTAAGATACAAGACACAATACAATGTACACAATTGTGTACACTACGGTATGTATCACATGAAAGTGAGCAAGCACAAAGAAAACGCAACAAACAACACTGCCAGCTAARACATCTACCTTAACGGTATGACATTAACTCAGCTGATTGTGCTTTGTGAGTAGAAAACACAAAAATGGCTGACACTCAACACAAAACATTTTTGCCTGTATAAAATAAATATGAAATACCGGTAGAGCCTAAAACTCTGCACCAATTTGGTTTTGCTATTGTTATACTTTAATTATTCTTAGGCATGAGCTGCACCCATATACAATCAGACTTTAACCATATGTCAAGTTAGAGCTATTKATTTGTGTTAGATCAGTGATTACTGATCATAGGAATGAACTGTGTTTGTAAAGCATTCAAACAGGGCATGACACTAAGGCTGAAGGAGACGAYAGGGCATCCTGTCCCCCTGGACTATATGACACACTGAGGAGGACACAACGGGGGTGTAGGGGAAACACAGATGGTAGGGAACGCCCTCCTGGGGAATGACTGCCAGAGACAAACACCCTCCTCCCCTCCCCCGCCTCTCCCTGTGTATCATGTTCCCCTCTCCCAAACAACCAGGGAGATGACACAGATAGTCATGTGACATAAGCAGACACCACTGCTGTATCTGGTTACTGGCCCAACGGTCTTAACTGCTAGGCTACCTGCTGTCCTGTAACAAGGTAGAGGAATACAGACTGTCAACCACACCGTACCAGTCAAACGGACACACCTACTCATTCCAGGGTTTTTATTTATTTTTCCTGTTTTCTACCTTGTAGAATAATAGTGAAGATATCAAAACTATGAATTAACATATGGAATCATCTAGTAACCAATGAAAAGTGTTAAACAAATCAAAATATATTTTATATTTGAGATTCTTCAAAGTAGCCACCCTTTGCCTTGCACACTCTTGGCATTCTCTCAACCAGCTTCAATAGGTAGTCACCTGGAATGCATTTCAATTAACAGTTGTGCCTTGTTAAAAGTTCATTTGTGGAATTTAGACTGRGTGAATCAGGCTTTCATGATCGAATTGCTGCAAAGAAACCACTACTAAAGGACACCAATAAGAAGAAGAGACTTGCTTGGGCCAAGAAACACAAGCAATGGTCATTAGACCGGCGGAAATCTGTGCTTTGGTCTGATAGGTCCAAATGTGATATTTTTGGTTTCAATCGCCGTGTCTTTGTCAGACACAGAGTAGGTGAACGGATGATCTCTGCATGTGTGATTCCCAGTGTGAAGCATGGAGGAGGAGGTGTGATGGTTTCGGGGTGCTTTGCTGGTGACACGGTCTGTGATTTATTTAGAATTCAAGGCACAATTAACCAGCATGGCTACCACAGCATTCTGCAGCGATACGCCATGCCGTCTGGCTTGGGCTTAGTGGGACTCAATTGTTTTTCTTCAGGACAATGACCAAACACACCTCCAGGCTGTGTAAGGGCTATTTGACCAAGGAGAGTGATGAGTGCTGCATCAAATGACCTGGCCTCCACAATCACTCGACCTCAACCCAATTGAGATGGTTTGGGATGAGATGGACCACAGAGTGAAGGAAAAGCAGCCAACAAGTGCTAAGCATATGTGGGAACTCCTTCAGACTGTTGGAAAAGCATTCCAGGTGAATCTGGTTTAGAGAATGCTAAGAGTGTGCAAAGCTGTCAAAGGCAAAGGGTGGCTACTTTGAAGAATCTAAAATATTAAATATATTTTGATTTGTTTAACACTTTTTTGGTTACTACATGATTCCATATGTGTTATTTCATAGTTTTGATGTCTTCACTATTATTATACAATGTAGGAAATAGTTAAAATAAAGAGAAACCCTTGAATGAGTAGGTGTTGTCAAACTTTTGACTGGTACTGTAGTTCCTCTCTGTTGTATATGTGTGAGTCATACAGTTAGCTTTGTTCTTCTCTCTCTCTCTCATCCCCACTATGCCAGCAGTGCTTAATTTAGCCAGATCCTGCCGGAACAAGACCTCTCAGATTTGACTTTGTTTGTTCCGCCACCTATTTGCCCAGATACGGTACCTCTCGTGGCATGATTTATTAATTATTTCACTGTTCGCACTGTAGACATTCTAATAAAAGCGATCAGCATTAAATCAAGTTGCCTCCTCGTTATTTATCCCGCCCCCCAGAAAGACAATCATGTACAAGCTCAGTGATCCTTCTATGTAGTCATCCTATCCTGCCACACTGATTCCCGACCTGCTCTCTTATTTGTACATAGAGGTTATGGGGAGGGCCAGTGGGGTAATTAACTGATCTTGACACAGGTCTTGGTAGTGGTGGTCAGCTAGTGAAGAGGTCCCTACGTAATCGGTCTCCCTACTGAACTTGAATCGTGGGAAAGCCAAACGAAAAAAATGTATAAGCGAAGGCAATCGAGTTTGACATTTTTCAAGTCCAAAAATCCAGAGAAAGATGGTGAATCAAAGACAGAACGAGCTGTCAGGGCCGGAGGAGAGGAGTGAGGTGTAAACTGTTATTGATGGCGATGCTAATCCTGCCAGTCCAGCAATCACCACCGGCACCTCCACTAGCTAGTAGACTACTWGCAAGTCAGACTCACGGGGAGCAGTGCATCCACCGACTAAGTACTCAGAGGAGGTACAATTTGCAGTTCAAGAACAAGCAAACGTATAACCCCTGGCTTAACATGCAGAATTTAAAGTTGGGCTGTACAACATACCAAAAGGTAGGGAGCTTCAGTCTAGAAACAACTGGAGGGATTAAACTAGTAAAAGAGTGGGTGGAACGTACAATAAATTAACATCCTATGCATCAGAAGTAAAAAACAACAACAAAGAGCCCTCAGAAAAAAAGGTTTTTGAACATGCCTGAACCAAGGTGCATTTGGTGGCAGCAAGCCTTGTAGACAAGGCTAAAGAGGACACCCAGGTTAACACTCAAAATGAACAAAATAAATAGACACTATGCCAGAGTCTTCAGAACAGCCTTAGGAGTTTAAWKATCACAGCCACATGCCCGCTCATGGCTTTGAGCAAGAAGTTGACTCTCAGGAGTTAAATGGACTTGTCATGGGGAGAGTCATTGTGGGAGGTTTCACAGCACAGAACACGTTTGTAATCTGAATATGTGCTTCATATTATCACATGGCCTACATTGATTTATTTTATTTGAAGTTATATTCCGATAMTGCGATATTTGATCACCTGCTACATTGATGTCTTAAATTATTAAATTCAGGTCTTGTAAGCCCCACAGCTGAGTATGTGTGCATATGGTAGSTGTTCTGCAGTGTCGTCWAAAAATGTTGCTGTACATTGATATCTAGATAATTAGGCTATAAGAAATTCGGACTTGTGTAAGCCTGCAGCTATACTCAAGTATGTGGGCATACTGTAGTGACGTCTAAAATGCTTTAAACTAATTAGCACCTTGGAGAGTGCTGTCCATTTCACCACCATAGATAGTAGACTACTTGGATAGTGCTGTCCGTTTCACCACAATAGATAGTAGGCTACTTGGATAGTGCTGTCCGTTTCACCACCATAGATAGTAGACTACTTGGATAGTGCGGTCCGTTTCACCACCATAGATAGTAGGCTACTTGGATAGTGTGTCCGTTTCACCACCATGATGGTAGGCTACTTGGATAGTGTGGTCCGTTTCACCACCATAGATAGTAGGCTACTTGGATAGTGCTGTCGTTTCACCACATAGATAGTAGTACTTGGATAGTGCTGTCCGTTTCACCACCATAGATAGTAGGCTCTTGGATAGTGGCTGTCCGTTTCACCACCATAATAGTAGACTACTTGGATAGTGCTGTCCGTTTCACCACCATAGATAGTAGGCTACTTGGATAGTGCTGTCGTTCCATCCCCTACTAGATAGTAGGTTACTTGGATAGTGCTGTCGTTTCACCACCATAGATAGTGGGCTACTTGGATAGTGCGTCTGTTTCACCACCATAGATAGTAGGCTACAGGATAGTGCTGTTGTTTCACCACCATAGATAGTAGGCTACTTGGATAGTGCGTCCGTTTCACACAATAGATAGTAGGCTACTTGGATAGTGCTGTCGTTTCACCACCATAGATAGTAGACTACTTGGATAGTGCTTGTCGCGTTCACCACCATAGATAGTAGGCTACTTGGATAGTGCTGTCCGTTTCACCACCATAGATAGTAGGCTACTTGGATAGTGCGGTCCGTTTCACCACATAGATAGTAGGCTACTTGGATAGTGCGGTCCGTTTCACCACATAGATAGTAGGCTACTTGGATAGTGCTGTCCGTTTCACCACCATAGTAGTGGCTACTTGGTAGTGCTGTGTTTCACCACATAGATAGTAGGCTACTTGGATAGTGCTGTCCGTTTACCACATAGATAGTAGGCTACTTGGATAGTGCTGTCCGTTTCACCACAATAGATAGTAGGCTACTTGGATAGTGCGGTCCGTTTCACCACAATAGATAGTAGGCTATTTGGATAGTGCTGTCCGTTTCACCACATAGATAGTAGGCTACTTGGATAGTGCTGTCTGTTTCACCACCATAGATAGTTGCTACTTTGATAGTGCTGTCCGTTCACCCCATAATAGTAGGCTACTTGGATAGTGCGGTCCGTTTCACCACCATAGATAGTAGGCTACTTGATAGTCTGTCTGTTTCACCACCGATAGATAGTAGGCTACTTGGATAGTGCTGTCTGTTTCACCACCATAGATAGTAGGCTACTTGGATAGTGTGGTCCGTTTCACCACAATAGATAGTAGGCTACTTGGATAGTGCTGTCCGTTTCACCACCATAGATAGTAGGCTACTTGGATAGTGCTGTCTGTTTCACCACCATAGATAGTAGGCTACTTGGATTGCTGTCCGTTTACCCCATAGATAGTAGGCTTTTGGATAGTGCTGTCCGTTTCACCACCATAGATAGTAGGCTACTTGGATAGTGCTGTCCGTTTCCCACCATAGATAGTAGGCTACTTGGATAGTGCTGTCTGTTTCACACCACATAGATAGTAGGCTACTTGGATAGTGCTGTCTGTTTCACACCATAGATAGTAGGCTACTTGGATAGTTGGTCCGTTTCACCACATAGATAGTAGGCTACTTGGATTAGGCTGTCCGTTTCACCACCATAGATAGTAGGCTACTTGGATAGTGCTGTCTGTTTCACCACCATAGATAGTAGGATACTTGGATAGTGCTGTCTGTTTCACCACCATAGATAGTAGGCTACTTGGATAGTGCTGTCCGTTTCACCACCATCGATAGTAGGCTACTTGGATAGTGCTGTCCGTTTCACCACCATAGATAGTGGCTACTTGGATAGTGCTGTCCGTTTCACCACCATAGATAGTAGGCTACTTGGATAGTGCTGTCCGTTTCACACACCATAGATAGTAGGCTACTTGGATAGTGCTGTCCGTTTCACCACCATAGATAGTAGGCTACTTGGATAGTGCTGTCCGTTTCACCACCATAGATAGTAGGCTACTTGGATAGTGCTGTCCGTTTCACCACCATAGATAGTAGGCTACTCGGATAGTGCTGTCCGTTTCACCACCATAGATAGTAGGCTATCTGGATAGTGCTGTCCGTTTCACCACCATAGATAGTAGGCTACTCGGATAGTGCTGTCCGTTTCACCACCATAGATAGTAGGCTACTTGGATAGTGCTGTCCGTTTCACCACCATAGATAGTAGGCTACTCGGATAGTGCTGTCCGTTTCACCACCATAGATAGTAGGCTACTTGGATAGTGCTGTCCGTTTCACCACCATAGATAGTAGGCTACTCGGATAGTGCTGTCCGTTTCACCACCATAGATAGTAGGCTACTTGGATAGTGCTGTCCGTTCACCACCATAGATAGTAGGCTACTTGGATAGTGCTGTCCGTTTCACCACCTTAGATAGTAGGCTACTTGGATAGTGCTGTCCGTTTCACCACCTTAGAAAGTAGGCTACTTGGATAGTGCTGTCCGTTTCACCACCTTAGATAGTAGGCTACTTGGCTGCTGCTGTTTGACACTTTTCCCCCTGCGTCTCACACAGACACGGCGGTTGGAACCAAAAATCTCAAATTTGGACTCCGGTCTAAAGTCCATTGCTCATGTTTCTCGGTCCAAGCAAGTCTCTTCTTCTTATCGGTGTCCTTTAGTAGTGGTTTATTTGCAGCAATTCTAAGGCCTGATTCATGCAGTCTCCTCTGAACCGTTGATGTTGAGTTGTGTCTGTTACTTGAACTCTGAAGCATTTATTTGGGCTGCAATTTCTGAGGCTGGGAATTCTCATGATCTTATCCTCTGCAGCAGGTGGGTCTTCCTTTCCTGTGGCGGTCCTCATYAGAGCCAGTTTCATCATAGCGCTTGATGGTTTTTGCAACTGCACCTTTTTCTGTTTTTTATTGATTTTATTTCACCTTTATTTAACCAGGTAGGCCAATTAAGAACAAGTTCTCATTTACAACTGCGACCTGGCCAAGATAAAGCAAAGCAGTGCGACATAAACAACAACACAGAGTTACACATGGTATAAACAAACGTACAGTCAATAATACATCAGAAAAGTCTATATACAGTGTGTGCAAATAAGATAAGGGAGGTAAGGCAATAAATAGGCCATAGTGGCGAAATAATAACAATTGGGCAATTAAACACTGGAGTGATAGATGTGCAGAAGATGAATGTGCAAGTAGAGATACTGGGGTGCAGATAAGAAGAAAAAAAAGCTATATGCTGATGAGGTAGTTGYGTGGGCTATTTACAGATGGGCTATGTACAGGTGCAATGATCTGTAAGCTGCTCTGACAGCTGATGCTTAAAGTCGGTGAGGGAGATATGGGTCTCCAGCTTCAGTGACTTTTGCAGTTCGTTCCAGTCATTGGCAGCAGAGAACTGGAAGGAAAGGCCGCCAAAGTAGGAATTGGCTTTGGGTGTGACTAGTGAAATATACTGTACCTGCTGGAGTGCGTGCTACAGGTGGGTGCTGCTATGGTGACCAGTGAGCTGAGATAAGGCGGGGCTTTACCTAGCAAAGACTTATAGATGACTTGGAACCAGTGGGTTTGGCGACGAATATGAAGCGAGGGCCAGCGAACGAGAGCATACAGGTCGCAGTGGTGGGTAGTATATGTGGCTTTGGTGACAAAACGGATGGCCCTGTGATATTGGTCTTTTACCAAATAYGGCTATCTTCTGTATACCACCCCTACCTTGTCACAACACAACCGATTGGCTCAAACCTAGGATGGTAAGAAATTGATTATATGGACCATTGGGTATCGTCTAACCAGGTTTTTAAAATATTGTACCCTTTCTCCCCCTGTTACTGTATATAAAGCACTCAGTAGTCAGTACTGCTTACTTGACAAACAGGTAATATACCATATGTCTGTCTATTGTTGGGGCTGTAACCCTGTCCACCAACAATAATCAAATCGAATCATAAGCAACATTCCATACAGGGCACTCACATAGGACCACATAGCCGAGATGCTCCATCTCAGAAGGTTATAGCAAGCCTGAGATAAAAAATATAGAATGTGACTCTAGTTAAATCATCCTTGTTTTTTTCAGGCGTGGCTACTAGTTTCAGAACGGTCACATTATCTGTCATTATTTTTCATTCGTACAAGGTGTGTGTGATTAACAGTTTTGAGCAGGGTTTTTGGTTTGTCAACCTCTAACCTTAAACTCACATTTCACTCCAACTGTAGTTAAACCACAACCCACCAACCATCCCCAAGGCTGAAAAAAGACAACATGAGAGGACGAAAAAAAATATTGAAAACATTGCACGGATAGTGTGGAAAATACACTTGCATTTTCTCACTTGCGTGCCAATGGTATACAGTCTAAGGAGACTGTAAATATAGGGCAACTGCCAGGGTTCTTTGTTGGTTCATTAAGCAAATGRTAATATGAATGATGCGTCAGACAGACATCCCTTAGGTACCCTCTTTGGAACGGCTCGTCAGCTGTTTCAAGGGTCAGTCACTCCACTGAAATACTCCACTGCACCAATAGAATCACATTCTCAACAGTAGAACATGCAAATAAATGGAAAAAACAACCAAGTAAAACATACTGTGGACATGTTCGACTACGGTCCTGGAGTGCGGAAACACCATCTGGTTTCATTCTTTGCTTCGAAACATGGACACTTGGGCTGTGTTAATTAAGATATAGCGTAGTAGATCAATGTTTCGCAACAGTACCTCCTCTTTTCACGTCACCTCAAAAAGCTTTCTGCCTACTGAACATGACCCAGGTGAAGGATTGATTGGCCAATGACAATTGATCAATTAACTAGGCAGGAAAGAAAACCAGCAGTACCCCAGCCCTCGAATAGTTGAATTACCCTCGCATACAGATGTATATTGAATTTGGGTGGGGAATGTATTAACAGAGGGTTGCCAGAWTTGGGTAGTTTACTTCTTCTGTAATGTTGTCCTCTGATGCTTCCGAATGTGACAAAACATCACAACCTCCAGTCCCCGGTTTAGGCTAATGCTCTGAGTCACTGCCTTTGCTTTCTCCCTTCTCTGTAAAATCAGAAATATATACACTATCCTTCAGAGTTGTTCGCTCGAGTCACATGACTTGGACTCGAGCTACAAGAGACTCGACTTAGAAAATAAATAACTTGAGATTTGACTTGGAGCCTCAAGACTCTGGACTCAACTTTGACTTGACAGGTTTTAGAATGTCGAAATTATATGGCTAGATTTTGTAATGTTTTGTCACTCATTTGGTGGCAGAGTCTACATGGATTACTTTTCATGCAGCAAGACAGTAGCTGCAGCATAGCCCTTGCAACAACAAAAAAACTGCAACAGATTGGCTAGTGAAACTCACACTCAGCCCTCTGATTGGACCAGCAAACTATCAATCAACACAGGGCGGGTGAGCTAGCAAACAGATTGCTGATTTGCTGTGTACGACAAATGTACAATTTTAGGGAGAGAGGATTGCCATAATAAATAAATATGCAACTCCAAAAATAGTTTAGTGATCAAGAATATTAACTGTTTACTTTGCAAGCCCACCAGCAATGGGGCAACAATTACTAGCATAGGCCTACTGGTCTTTCGGTATTTAAAAATAGCTTGAAATTGATAATTTACTTATGAAGCTTGCATTTGAAATTTGTTGTTAAAATGAATTATTACTGTGGCTAAGACTCACCATYGGCGCGGCTTTCCACTTTGCGCTCTCCAAACTCCAACCAGCSGAGAGTGCTTTTTCCTCTTGTTGAAATGTTTGCCGTTGCTTTCACACGTTTAAATGTATATGTGGTAAATCTATATTCCATGTAATACTACAATGATTGCTAGTGTTTCATCATTCCATCCCGTACCATMTATTGCAACACMTAGACATTTCTGTTTTCTGTGTAGRAGGCCTACGATACCTTTTCATMTAGCCAACCATTTGTTACCCTGCRCRGAGTGGGTGCAATGTTTATTGTGCACATGAACYTTCGCAAGACTCATGAGGTAGAAGTTCTGTTTATTCCATGTATGTTCCCAATGTCTGTGTCCTGCGTCTCGTTTTTGTTGTGTGTAGTAGGAGCATGGGCACCTCAGTGTGCTTAGAAATAGGCTACGTGGCCTCCTGCMCTCCACGCTTTGGAGTCAGAAGATTGAATAAGAGAAAATGATTGTTCCATGTAAGCATGGTGTTGAAATATCATTATTAATCAAACTTACAAATGTACCGATGTAACAATGGATGTGGAAATTGCCATTAACATTGTAGAACCAGTTTATTGGTTGTAATTGCCAAATTGGGTAATTGTATGGTCCTTATGTACCTCTTGGAGCTCCTGTTAGACAGATTAGATTTGGTTTCTCAAGGGGAGGTTGTGCAGTCTTGCCCTCTACCTGTGTCCGTTCAAATAGGACAAGTTAAAGGCTGATGCAGAGGCTATTTCCAGTGGGCTATTGCCTYTGTATATTTGGTAAATCTACTTGTATATTTTGTATGATTTGGTGCTTTCACCATTGGATCACCAAGATCTGTAAATATATCTACARWCTGAGCATGTCAACCTGCCTTGCCTTCTGCTGATTTCCTGCCCTTACGACTTCTACAAGGTCCATATTTTACAATTAGTCTACATAGGCTAATCAAAATGTGTTTTTAAATAAATGTGATTTATTTATTTTTTGACTTGAAAAAAAACAAACTTGACTTTCTTTTAGAATTCAGGACTTGGACTTGACTTGGACTTGACCCGTTCAACTTGTGACTTGCTTGTGACTTGGTCCCACCACTGCTGTCCTTGTTCAATAAAATAACAACAACAAAGTAAGGGTCAATTCCAACGAACATCATCAGGAGAGAATCAAACATAAKAGCTGATGAGCATTCTCTTAAAGGTTATAATCATTGAATATYCCACCACTATATGTCAGGATCGGTAGTTGCATTCATTAAATAGTGAATTATTCCAACAGGCTTACATTGCAGATTAACTAGCAATAGATGTGAGTGAGAAATGTACAGGTGATTATTTCAAGCAAGCCTTGACAATGCTCATTTCAATTGACCAACGGAGGCTGGTGATTATTTTAACACCCCAGGCTATTTCATCCAGCTAAGGTGTCAGTCGGCAACCCAAGCACTCAAACCCCATTACTATGTGGTCTACCTTTATTAGTCCCTGAGCTCTGTTTACACCCTGGGCACAAAACCTAGAGGGGAAACACAATCCAGCAGAGACAGCTAGCCTATCAAATATTAACCTCTTGGCTAAGCCTCTACTTCAGTCTCACAGCACAGCAAAGTCACCAAAAGCCAGACATTACAAGAATGKTATTCGCAGCAATGCTAGCTAAATGGAATGCTATCCTCAACACACACTAGCCATTAGCGACCTGCTCTGCTAGCTATAATATCATAAACTCAGCAAAACAAAAAAGAAACGTCCCTTTTTCAGGACCCTGTCTTTCAAAGATAATTCGTAAAAATCCAAATAACTTCACAGATCTTCATTGTAAAGAGTTTAAACTCTGTTTCCCATGCTTGTTCAATAAACCATAAAAAACTAATGAACATGTGGAACGGTCGTTAAGACACTAACAGCTTTACAGACGGTAGGCAATTAAGGTCACAGTTTATGAAAACTTAGGACACTAAAGAGGCCTTTCTACTGACTCTGAAAAACCAAAAGAAAAGATGCCTAGGGTCCCTGCTCATCTGCGTGAACGTGCCTTAGGCATGCTGCAAGGAGGCATGAGGACTGCAGATGTGGCCAGGGCAAAAAATTTGCAATGTCCGTACTGTGAGACACCCCCTTGAGCTAATAGTTTTGACAATGGATACCACATTACTGTTAAAGAGACAAAAAGTGGAGTATGTTTCTAAGCCAAGATACCTGAGCATATCCCTTGCTAAAACATTATGGATGGAGCGCTAGTGCAGGATTTCAACACTCCGACAAGTACACCTCATCAGCATAGTAGTCTTAACAGGTCAGCCACTGCCAAAATGGTTCTGTGTCTTCACGGCAAATCACTGTCGAAGTGGGTGGAGATGAGGGGGCAATATATGCTTACTGTTGTGTATTTTTACCTGCAAGGTTATATTGTTACCACTCACACATGAATCACAATCAAACCAGACCAAACCAACTGTTCCACAATAAAGATGAGATAATAAAGAAAAAACACTGAATACAGGACCAGCACAACACTAACAACATTGATTGTGTCAACAAGAGGAACAGTGAATACACTGTCCCCCAAAAAATATATAAAAATTGCCCGGTTTGGAAACCAAGCAGAGACTTTAATATTGTAAACTTAGATTCATGCTTTTGACAAAGGTTTTAATGTCTCACAACCCTTGTAGCAGTTGAAAATCCATTATAGGTGTATATAATTGGGACATGATTGTGTCTTGTCACTTGGGATCGGTATTGGTTGTTTCTTTTACCCTACCTCTTCATCATGTGATCCATCCTGCCCTAGGATCTCATATCAGGGCCAGGCTACATCAATACCTTCCCCCTGATAACAAAATGACTCATTGTCCTCTCTCGTATTCCTGCAGGCCTTCTCCAGGTTGAAGTTTCCCCTAGATGAAGATCTAGGATCAGCTTCTCCTACCCAATCCTAACCTTAACATTAACCCCTTACACTCGTGGGAATTAACCTATTAGGGCAAAATTGAAATGTTTCTTACAGAAAAAAATGGAATGCATAACAAGGTAGCATTTAAAAGGAAACAGTTTGAAGTTATGGGGAAATGATTACACTAAAAGGTGAGGACACAACACCCGACACAAGACTGAATCCAAACATGAACACTGTTGATTTTATGTTCATTTTACATTTACTGTACTTTTCTCTGCATTTGTTGATAATAAATCGGAGATACTCTGGATACATTCAGTAACATGATAGATTATTCTTGGAAAATTGGGGGTAGGTGCAGCATGAGACCAAAAATTGACAAGGGTTTGAGTGAGAGGTCTAACTGGTGTTTTCCAAGTGGCCATACACCTCTCCAAAGTGTGCAGTTCCACAAATAATTTAAATTCACTTTCATGACTCAAAGAAGAGTCTTGAACTTTAAGGTGCTTTTTTGAGCTGTCCTAGCTGGGCCGTTGCGGAACTAGAAAAGCACACTTGTAGTTGTTTTGTTTGGAACACAAGACCTGCATCCAAGCCCTCACACAATTACTGTTGTGATTCACGCAATCATTGCGTGCGTCATTGAAAGCGTTTTCCTTACTCAAACAACAAAACATTCGCAAAAGTTGCCCAATTAGCGGAGTGATGGGGGGTAACATCTTGCTGCGTGGTGCTGAAATTCAGAGCGGCTGTCAGTCAAAACCCACACAGATGTTTGGCAGAGACCCTCGCTCTGACAGCATGTTACTGTAAAACCACTTGTTTCCAATTTAAGCGCTTATCAGTGTCCAAATCTGCCATTTTCAACCCGTACAGTGCATTCGGAAAGTATTCAGACCCTTGACTTTTTACACATTGTGTTATGTTACAGCCTGATTCAAATCTACACAATACCCCATAATGACAAAGAGAAAAACAGGTTTTTAGAAATTCTTGCAAATGTATTAAAAATAACAAAAACAGACATACTTTATTTTACATAACTATTCAGAACCTTTGCTATGAGACTCAAAATTGAGCTCAGGGGCATCCTGTTTCAATTGATCATCCCTGGATTGGAGTCCACCTGTGGTAAATTCAATTGATTGGACATGATTTGTAAAGGCACACATCTGTCTTTATAAGGTCTCACAGTTGACAGTGCATGTCAGAGCAAAAACAAAGCCATGAGGTTGAAGGAATTGTCCGTAGCGTTCCGAGACAGGATTGTATCGAAGCACAGGTCTGTGGAAGGGTACCAAAAAATTGAAGGTCCACAAGAACACTGTGGCCTCCATCTTCTTAAATAGAAGACGTTTGGAACCACCAAGTCTCTTCCTAGAGCTGGCTGCCCGGCCAAACTGAGCAGTCGGGGGAGAGGCCTTGGTCAGGGAGGTGACCAAGAACCCGATGGTCACTCTGAATGAGCTCCAGAGTTCCTCTGTGGAGATAAGAGAACCTTCCAGGAGGACAACCATCTCTGCAGCACTCCACTAATCAGGCCTTTATGGTAGAGTGGCCAGAAGGATGTAAAAGGCACAGTAAAAGGCACATGACAGCCCGCTTGGAGTTTGCCAAAAAGGCACCTAAAGGACTCAGATCATGAGAAACAAGATTCTCTGGTCTGATGAAACCAAGATTGAAATCTTTGGCCTGAATGCCAAGTGTCACGTCTGGAGAAAACCTGGCACAATCTCTACGGTGAAGCATGGTGGTGGCAGCATCATGCTGTGAGGATGTTTTTCAGAGGCAGGGACTGGAAGATTAGTCAGGATCGAGGGAAAGATTAACGAAGCAAAGTACAGAGAGATCCTTGATGAAAACCTGCTCCAGAGCGCTCAGGACCTCAGACTGGGGCGAAGGTTCACTTTCCAACAGGACAAAGACCCTAAGCACACAGCCAAGACAATGTAGGAGTGGCTTCGGGACAAGTCTCAATGTTCTTGTTTTTCTTTACAGGAGGACCCAACAGCCTTCTTTATTGAGATGTAAAAATACAACTTCTACAACGGCTGGGTTGGAATTAGAATTCCAAGGAGTGGAACGTGCGATGTGGTGGGGGCATCTATTTGAATAAATCAATTGAATATACACCATCACAAAGAAATCCATTATTCATTCGTTTAGGCAGGTCCTAAAAAACATAAGACTAATAAAATGCATTTTCAAAATAATTGAATTGCATATTTTGAGTTTAACTATGTTACTTGTCTGTGCAGCCAAGGCTACATGGCTGCGCCACGCAAATGAAACCGTTTGAACGCGGCAGACAATTTTGTGAGAAGACCGATTTTTTTGATGTCTCGTGGTCTGACAAACAGTTCTGTTCATCTTTTCACCACAGATGTGGATGTGCGACATGGTTGGATGCGGTGGATTGAGATGCATCCAATGAACACATCTCTATTTGGCGTAGTCATGAAACCATAAACTCTAACTGTGCATTAGCTGCAATGGTCAGGCGAAGACAGAGGGGTTTGAAGAAGAACACACCACACACACCACACACAAATCTCTAACCGATTTTTAAGGGGATTTTTGTATTAATGCTAATTCATTAGACATCGACCTTAGGGGGTTAAATGGTAAGCCTAGATAATAAAGTCTGATTTAATTAACTGATACTGAATCCAACAGGAACAAACTGGATAAGAAAAAAATGAAAACTGTTTTTTTCCTGACCTGTATCGAAACCCCATCTCAAACCACAACACAATCAACAAAAAAGTGTACTAGCCTATTGCGTTACCACTATAATGAAGGCAATAATACAGCTAACTGTTTAACACAGTACAGGCAATAATCAAATAGTTGATATATAGGGTAAAAACATCTTGGTACAAAACATCTCCCATTTGAATCAGGTTTTCCTTTCGTTCTTGTCCTCCATTTTTTCACCATCATCAACAATGATAACATTGAAACAAACTACAATTTAAACACTTCAATCTAGAGTTTTACTTCCATGCAAATTCAACTTGGTTTTATACAATGCGTTGTGGAGAGAAACAAACCTTTAGTCCTTCTACCAATCAGTCAGCAGTCAGTATCCGAGCACTTTATTCCACGTTTCTTCATTTTGATCGTAAAAAATACAAAACTGAAATTCGTCCTAATTAATGAATAGCTTTTGTCGGTGAATATAAATAGGGAGAAAAACAACAGTCCACTCCTGTGCGTTAGCTCACAGACTGGACCAGTAGAGATGGGTTCGGTTGAAGAAGTCAGTCAGTCTCTCTCTCTGGCAGTCAGTCTCTCTCTCTGGCAGCCAGTCTCTCTCTCGGCACCCTTGTTTTCTCCCTCTCTCTTCTTTATTGTCCTTCCTTACAAAAATATGAAACAACTAAATAAAAACGTAGTCTTTGCCATGATAATAAACATGATCGCTCAACAGCCAATAATGAGACTCAGCACTATTGATGGAGTCGACAGCTCTTGAATGAGGACAAAGAATTTGCCATAACATTGAATCAAATCTTATACAATAAAGTAATTAGTAATATAAAGTATTATTTTAGGCCTACCTATGCCTATAGCCAAAACAGAGTCACAAAAGCACCACAGCGTGCAAATAACAAGCTAACCTTAAACAGCATAGCACCACTCAGTGCAAATAACAAGCTAACCTTAAACAGCACCATGGACAGCACCACTCCAGTGCAATAACAAAGCTAACCTTAAACAGCACCGATGGACGAGCACCACTCAGTGCAAATAACAAGCTAACCTTAAACAGCACCATGGACAGCACCACTCTGCACATTGCAGACAAGAAAGACATCAAAACAATCTACTCACTCTCTCTGCCTCTCCTTGTTGGGTCTAGTAAAGCTGGAGATGGCATTTCTCTGCGGAATGGAATCTCCTCAGCACATATTCCTTCCACTCATTCCTGCATTTCCTTGTGAGGTCATTCTCGAAGGAAAGTTGTATACGGTGGGCTTTGCGAGGGTGAAGCATGCTCCTTCGGGGATCACCGAAAACATTTTTCAATGTAGAAAAAGAGTTCTCACACCTGGCAGTGGAGGTTCCAAACGTTAAAGCAGACTTCATCGCTACCATGACACTTAGAAATGACTCCATGGTCTTGTGGAAGGTGGTCAGAAGAGTTTTGTGTCCATTTCCAATCCTCTGCAGGCGTGGACCCATTCACTTGTGTGTGGAGGAACTGTTGGGCCACAGCATACTCGGCATCTATTGGCTGTATCCAGAAACATGTGCCCTGCTGGATCCAGTGAAGACAGCAATTCCATGAGTATGCTGTTGCACCTCCCCAAAGCGCCCGTTCATCTCTCCACGTAGTGCATCTCCGGCACTCCGTTGCTCGTCTACTCTTCATCATGCTTGTGTCCCGCTCCCGTTGGTTCTTCGACCACATTTGTTGGTTGTGTGTCTCCTCTTGTTTGGCCCTTGGCCTGTTGCATCAACGCACTGATTCCATAGCTCCAAAAACTTGGAGACCATCAACACACGGATGCACTGTTCACCAGTGACTGGAGCACATTGTTTGGTGGGTCAAAAAGTAACAGGATCTTGTTTACCATGAGGGCGATCAACCTGAAGCTGGGCTTTGATATGGAGCGCAGCAACCCCACTGCCTCGACTTTCACATCTGCGGGAAAAGCTTGTGTGTTTTCAATTTGTGCCAGCAACTGGAATATATCCTTGGAGGWCTTGAGGATGACTTGTACAGCGGCCAGGTGACCGGTCCAGTAGGCGTTTCAGTGTCTCCCCCTTGTAATGAACTGTAACGGTGGGCTTTCTTACGGATTTGTAAAGAAGATTACAAATGTTGAAAAAGAAAATCAGATGGCATCCTCAGAGGAAATGGCATGGACCACCACCAGATGAAGCTGGTGGTAGAAGTTTCTGCACTCACCCATGCTTCCCCGACATCACAGAGGCTCKGTCGTAGACTTTACTCAGGATTTTGTCAGTTCTCAGTCCAGCCTTGGTCTGTTCTGTGATAACAGTTTCTGTGAGAGTGTTGGCATCACCTGCATCTGCAGTGGCTATGGTCAGAATGCGCTCTTTAATTTCATAGTTTCCATCAACAAACCGAAGTACGATTGAAATGTTTRCGCAGCCGTGGAGTCTCTTGTTCTGTCCACTTTAATAGAAGAAAACGAGTCCCCTATTCCTTCCCCGACAATATGCTCTGTCACTAAGTTGCTCATTMGTTTTATTAAGTCGTTCTGGACGTCGTGGCTCGTGTAGGTTGCGTTGTGGCGAATGGTTGGTTGTTACGTGCCTCCTWAGAGGAGGGAGGTGCAGGAATCAGGAGCAGGAGAGCAAGGAAGTCCCAGTGGCACAATCGTRTAATTAGAAGTCCCAACTCAACAACAACAGGGGAACACGCTCAAACGAAGTCGCCACACACAGGGAAATAAACGCAACACACYGGGGAGAAACCTCTGKTCCTAAACACATTCCAAAACGGTACAGCTACCGTGAGAAAGAAAACCCTGTGGTGCAAACACGCACCCCTYACAAAGTAACAARAGCCAATAATCCCGCACAAAGACTAGCAGGCAGCGGGAGGTTAATAAACCCACCGAAATTAACTAATAGGACACAGGTGTAAACAAAACAGACAGACACAAACGAAAAATGGATCGGTGGCAGCTAGTAGGCCGGCGACGACGACCACCGAGCACCGCCCGAACAGGGAGAGGAGCCACCTTCGGTGGAAGTCGTGACATTGGTGCTATCTTGGCCAATTCTGGGTCATTTTGGAGGGTATACTCAAACAATGACAACACCCCACTGCCTTCCTCTGTCATGCGTCATGATCTCTTCTTAGAGGGAGTTTATTAACGGCTAAAAATGCAATAATGTCAACAATAGAGCCTAGGTAATATCTATGAAGAGCAAGCTGATCCATGRTAGCGCAGGAAATATCCACACTGGTTGTCTCTTGGTGCATTTCTCTCTCCCTCTATATAGCCCTTACATGTTAAGTGTTCCTTCGAGTTGGCAGGTTTGTTTTTCTGTCTCTAATGCATGCTTCCAACCACAGAACCCTTTAATGGTAAAGGTTGAGTCTGATGACACAACCTTTGCGGCAGTGGAAACAAAAGACTAGGTCAGCTTGTACTGAATACTCTAGCCAATCTCGATTACGGTACCACGTATTAGCAAAAGACTGCTTCTTCCCTGAATACAACTTACTGGAAACACATCTAATATCACCTGATTGGGCTTCTCAACCCCAAGGTCATTAGGGGCTGCTTCTCTGGATGTTMGGTGGCTCTGGCCTGTGTGATTTAGCATGGCTAGCAGCTGCTGCTGAGCTGGGTGGTGGCAAGGAGGCAGGTGGCAGGACTGGGAGGTGGGCTCCGCTAGCTTCACCATTGACAGAGACTAGGCTAGCCGAACTCTGTGGGCTGGCCACATTACCATGATTGCCATCAAGTGTAGCAGTGATTTCAACGAGTGGAGTTTCAGCGCCACTTGTTGCAGCAGATMATGCATTATTTTTAAACCAATTTCTAATATCCATCTTGAAGGTAGCCAGACCTACTGATCACTGAGGCACACTGTTGTGTTTAACTAACGCTCCACCCACTAATTCGAAATGGCGGTAAAGAAATAAATAAATACGCTCATCTAAGTGGGCCAACACCTATTGACATACCGCCATCTTATTAAATTGAGTGTTAAAATCAAAATGGCTGAGGGACGATGAATACCCTGGATCGTGTACATGTACTCATACTTATTAATTGAAAATCCACTAAAATGTATTTTGTCCAACTTAAGGGTTGAATATACAGAAGATTAAAAGTATAAATGAAAATGGGGAACATTTACCCAAAGAGAAAACATAGCCATCATCCTTCAGGATTAAAATAAATCGCTGTCATCCACAGAAGCCTTTCCAGTAAGGAAGGCAGTGTATTGGAAATGTGTTGAAAGTCTAGGGCTGTGTCTCAAATTGCACCCTATTTCCTACATAGGGCTCTTATAAAAAATAGTGCACTTTGGGCCCTGCACTACAAAGGTAGTGCACTCTATAGGGAATAGGGTGCCATTTGGGACKAAGCCTAGGATGTCAGTATAAACAAGACCTGAGTATACTCCATTTGGATGGCGGCTAAAATTAGCACTATAATTGGTCCATTTCAGAGTAAATTGAGCTCTGATTCATGGTTCCATTGATACGTGTCTGTGTGTGTGTGTGTGTGTGTTCTTCAAACCCCTCTGTCTTCGCCTGACCATTGCAGCTAAGGCACAGTTAGAGTTTATGGTTTCATGACTATGCCAAAATTGCACACAAAAAATAACCAGTGCATTCACTTTTAAGGGCAAACACTGTTGTAAATAACAGATCAAATMTGGTATTTTATTAGGATCCCCATCAGCTGTTGCAAAAGCAGCAGCTACTRWTCCTGGGGTCCACACAAAACATGAACCATATTACAGAATTACATAATACAGAACATCATTAGACAAGAACAGCTCAAGGACAGAACTACATACATATCAATGCATACACACAAACTATCTAGGTCAAATAGGGGAGAGGCGTTGTGCCACGAGGTGTTGCTATATCTATTTTTTGAAACCAGGGTTGCTGTTAATTTGAGCAATATGAGATGGAAGGAAGTTCCATGCAATAAGGGCTCTATATAATACTGTACGTTTTCTTGAATTTGTTCTGGATTTGGGTACTATGAAAAGACCCCTGGTGGCATGTCTGGTGGGATAAGTGTGTGTGTCAGAGCTGTGTGTAAATTGACTATGCAAACAATTTGGGATTTTTAACACATTAATGTTTCTTATAAAAAGAAGAAGTGATGCAATCAGTCTCTCAACTCTTAGCCAAGAGAGACTGGCATGCACAGTATTAATATTAGCCCTCTGATTACAATTAAGAGCAAAATGTGCCGCTCTGTTCTGGGCCAGCTGCAGCTTAACTAGGTATTTTCTTGTAGCACTGGACCACATGACTGAACAATAATCAAGATTAGACAAAACTAGAGCCTGCAGAACTTGCTTTTTGGAGTAGGGTGTCAAAAAGGCAGAGCATCTATTACAGCTAGACTTCTCCCCATCTTTGCAACCATTGAATATATATGTTTTCACCATGACCGTTTACAATCTAAGGTAACGCCAAGTAATATAGTCTCCTACACTTGTTCAACCGCCACACCATTCATTTCCAGAATCAGCTGAGGTCTAGCACTTAAGTAATGATTTGTACCAAATACAATGCTCTTAGTTTTAGAGATGTTCAGGACCAGTTTATTACTGTCTACCCATTCCAAAACAGGCTGCAACTCTTTGTTAAGGGTTTCACTGACTTCATCAGCTGTGGTTGCTGATGCGTATATGGTTGAATCATCAGCATACATGGACACACATGCTTTGTTTAATGCCAGTGGCAGGRCATTGGTAAAAATAAAAAAAGAGTAGAGGGCCTAGAGAGCTGCCCTGCGGTACACCACACTTTACATGTTTGACATTAGAGACGCTTCCATTAAAGAAAACCCTGAGTTCTATTAGATAGATAGATCTGAATSCACGATATGGCAGAGGTTGAAAAGCCATAGCACTTAAGTTTTTTCAACAACAGGTTATGGTCAATAAMKTCAAAGGCTGCACTGAAATCTAACAGTACAGCTCCCACWATCTTCTTATTYTCAATTTCTTTCAGCCACTCATCAGTCATTTGTGTCAGTGCAGTACATGTTGAGTGCCCTTCTCTATAACCATGCTGAAAGTCTGTTGTTAATTTGTTTACAGAGAAATAGCATTGTATTTGGTCAAACACCATATTTTCCAACAGTAAGCTAAGAGCTGGCAAGCTTATAGGTCTTCTGTTAGAACCAGTAAAGGCCMCTTTACCACTCTTGGGTAGTGGAATTACTTCAGCTTCCCTCCAGGCCGGTGGACAAAGACTTTCCTCTAGGCTCAGATTAAAAATATGCCAGATAGGAGTGGCTATAACGTCAGCCACCATTCTCACTGGGGTTCCATCTAAGTTGTCAATGTCAGGAGTTTTGTCATTATTGATCGTTTACAATCATTTRCCACCTCTCCCACACTAACTTTACAAAATTCTAACTTGCACTGCTTTTCTTTCATTATTCGTTTTTTTTTATGCATGAATATAATTGCTCATAGTTTGTCGTGGGCATTCCCTGCCTAAATTTTCCCACTTCGCCAATGAAATAATCCTAAAAATAATTGGCAACATCAAATMGTTTTGTGATGAATAAGCCATCAGATTCGATGAAAGATGGAGTTGAATTTCTCTTTCTGCCCATAATTTCATTTAAAGTACTCCAAAGTATTTTTTCCATCATTCTTTATATCATTGATCTTTGCTTCATATTAAAGTTTCTTCTTCTTTTTGTTGAGTTTAGTCACATAATTTCTCAACTTGCAGTAAGTKAGCCAGTCAGATGTACAGCCAGACTTATTAGCCACTCCTTTTGCCCCATCTCTTTCAATCATACKGTTTTTCAATTCCTCATCAATCCATGGAGCCTGAACAGTTCTAACAGTCAGTTTCTTCTCAGGTGCATGTTTATCAATAATTGGAAGAAGCAATTTCATAAATGRATCAAGTGCAGCGTCTGGATACTCCTCATTAATCACCTCTTTGGACTAGGGGGCAGTATTTTGACATCCGGAGGAAAAGCGTGCCCAAAGTAAACTGCCTGTTACTCAGGCCCAGAAGCTAGGATATGCATTAAATTAGCAGCTAGGCTAGCTGCGATGCCAAATAGCTTCTCAGACCCGTCCTTGGTCAGCAGGATCACTGGAAAGATACAAGCAGTCCCAGCAACTGATGCTAACTGCATCGCGGGATCCAACATAAGAAGCTAGGTAGCTACCAAGAACTTTACAATATATTTTAAACAACAAACTTTCCAAASAAACAAAACCGAGCTCTTCCTCGTTCCGCGTGGAGAGCCAGTAAAGGGGGCTTTACCATTCTTGGGTAACGGAATTACTTTTGCTTCCCTCTAGGTCTGATGGCACCCACTTTCTAGTAGGCTTAGTGTCACGCCCTGACCTTAGAGATCCTTTTTATGTCTCTATTTTGGTTGGTCAGGGCGTGAGTTGGGGTGGGCATTCTATGTTGTGTTCTATGTTGTCTAGTTCTATGTGTTGTGCCGGGTGTGGTTCTCAATCAGAGGCAGCTGTCTATCGTTGTCTCTGATTGAGAACCATACTTAGGTAGCCTTTTCCCACCTGTGTTTGTGGGTAGTTGTTTTCTGTTGTGTGTCTGCACCAGCCAGAACTGTTTCGGTCGTTATCTTTGTTATTTTTGTTATTTCAGTGTTCATTTAATAAATATGGACCACGTACCACGCTGCACCTTGGTCCTCTCCTTCCAACAACCGTTACACTTAGATTGAAGATATGGCAAAAAGTGGGTGTAAAACATGTGCTGGTATAATCCATTATAAAGTAATATTGGATTGTGGTGGTAACATCTAGGGTAAAGCTGATTATAGAATATGAGCAGACCTGATGTTGACAAAAAGGTGCATTCATTCAATAAAGTTTTATTGAACACTTATGATGAACTTCAATATGCCTTCAAATTGAAGGTTTGTCTTAGAATAGAATAAGAATAGCATGTTGAATACCAAATGAAAAAGCACTCAGTGTAAGTGTAGTATACTGCAAGCCAAAACCTTTCATAAATGTACACGTCCCTCACTTAGACAAAAATGTAACACCAGAACAGTGGTGGTTTCAGCACCATGGACAGCACACTCAGAGGTAGACGGTCTACACATCTTGCCTGCCACCCCACATATTTTAGACATGTTGATGCAGCTTTGTCATAAGGCTGACGCGCCTCCAGGAAACAAATGTATGTTCAATAAAAATGTTGACCGCGTGTCATCGTGAAAGTCCCATTGTGCGTCTGTCAACGCTATTGAATTTAGAGGAGAGGTATTAAACTAATGTTTCCACCTGTGCTCGAGTTCAGAGAACATTTGTTTGGGAATACCGTGGGTTTAATAACTAGGCTACCGCATACACTTGGGCCAAGCAATAGGTGTAATTAAAAAGCCATTTTGGCTGTCATGTATATATTAACTAAGACCGTTCCGCACGTTCTTCACCTCGAGTCTGCCATTAGGAGAACAGTAGCACGAGGGGATATTAAAAGAATGACAATCCTCTTACTGCGGTTTGTGTCAGTGTGTGCGTGTGTCTGAGCTAGAACCAGGGAATACTCTCTTTACCAGCTTCACAGGCCGGTGATTTTTATTTCGACCTGACCATCAGCTAGATGAAAGAAGGGTAATGGGTGATCGGTGTGCAGTCTTTTATCATGGTTGTAGATARAATTGTATTATGTCTAATAGACTGTCTGTAATTGCATCTGCMTTCATGTCAACGTCCCATTTCATATCAAACCAATTTTCGCTCTGCATGTGTAATTTAAACGAGGCAGGCCAAAACAGGTTGTAAAAACAACTGGCTAAAACCATTCAATATTGTCCTGTAAAAATGACTAGCTCGCCTAAAGATACAAGCCATAATAAACATAGATCCCATTTTCGGTAAGACATAGCCTGTAAAACAATAGATTAAGATGACTTTATTGGTCAATTGCACACAAGGTCCAACCAAAATCTGACTTCCGCTTTTAACCCAATCCCTCTGAAAGACACATATAGACGTGTTTTTGGAGCAGTACTCACAGTGTGCCCCCAGGGAACTGTTGTTTTGGTAAGTGCATTGCTCAAGGGCACAACGGCAGGCAATGGCATCTAGGATTTGATAACAGCAACCCCCCCCCCGGCTGCCTCACTTTCCGATAGATTTTTCGCATCGGACCCGGGATTCAGACTGGCAACCCAGTTGTTAGCTCGCCTCTCTAACTGCTAGGCCGCCCCCTAACCTAGGCAGTTTCCCTTTTTCAAGCTTTCGGCCAAAATTCCATTATTTGTCTGCCTGGAGTCTGTAAATACAAGCAAGGCCCTAAAAATACCCGTTCTTAAATAGAAAGGATTGGCTGAGTATTATCTCTACTACTGTAAACGCAGGCATATAGGCTACGCCACAGCCTAAAAACGCATCGTTGAGCACGAGTAGGGAAGAGAACCACCGCTATATCGTTAGTGCTGCAGTGAGCAGGGCATTCCCCATCTCACCATCTCCCCTTCCCCTGACCTTGCAGAAAAACACGGGTTTGACACAAAACTTGAATTAAGGTTATGCATTTAATTGGGCTATGAGCGAAATGTAAATGAAACAACACAGTCATGCCTCGAAATGGAGTAGGCTGATCTTTAACATCGACTGAAATGTTTCGCACGTCGCTATGACATTTGGTTGACGTGATATTCGTTATAAGATTGATGTGGGCTCATTCTCATTTGACAGGCTTCATAAAAGCAGTCCGTTGGCCTCTATCTTCAAAAAAAGGCCCAACCTCCGTTCTAAGGGCCTTCCGTTCATTTAGTTCGTATATTAAAGTGGATACTGTAATGGAGCCTTCCAAGCCTCGCTGTGAAATGGCAGTAGGGGATAATATTGCATTCGTGACATTACAATTGTCGCCATGCATCTAGGCTAAATGCAGAGGCTAGAACATAAATGCTGTTATAGTCAAGCAAAATATATCATGGAAMGTATTTAATCATGATACATATTCACTTATCCGTGCACGAATAGCCTACACCGACTGCAATGTCTACACACATCCATACACCTGCTCCTCCCAGCTACCCTAGAACAATCCTTGGATAGCTCCTCTGGGCACAAAAGCGGTTTAGCACAAAGCAAAAACAACTTGATACACAGGATGTCGATTTGAAATGTGTTAAACGCTTTACCTTTTCCTGCGCCCTACTTAGCCGTTTCTGGACGTTTTTGGCGAAAATCCCCGTCTTTATTTCGGCCATGGCTGCTGATACTGCAACGGGATGAGCGTCGCTTCAGTTTAGCACCTAGGACAGAGAAATTATGACGGACTAGGAAGGAGGGGAGGATAAATTCTTAAAGCCACAGTACAAAAATTCACACTAAACGTCCCAGTTTAGTATAATGATTATTATATGTTCTGGTTTGTATATTACGATTAGTTATAATGTATTTATCATGACAKGATATCAACATGATGCCTAGCTGGACCAGGATATTGTTATCCCGTTTCTGCTTCAAACAGACATACAATGTAGCCTATAGGCGTAGACTTGCTCCAACCCTGCCCCCACTGTACATGTCGCTTGCTTGTGAACAGCGAAAACACTTCTGGGTTGCGTCAAAGCGTTCGTGGACATGAGCCCGTGTGGATAGTCTCATGTAGAAAACATACATATCTGAAAGGATTGGATAGGTGTCCAAAATATGGAAACAATTCCACTTGGTTTATCAGAGGGCAGGGGCTAGGATAGGGATTGATGTGGAATCCCACATCAGCAGCACATGTCCATCCCCAGGCCTCCCCCAACACACACACACACACACACACACACACACACACTGCTCAAGTTTTAGACTAATCTTAATTGGGAACCTACAGTACTTGGAATTGGGTGCCAATAGAACTAATAATAACAAATTATTCAAGTTATTATGCTACATTCAGATTAAGTTTAATATAATATTACCTTATCATATGCCTTCTGTATCACTGCATACACATCTGATGTACACATTCTACATTTACAATTGCAACTGCAATTATATGTTGGCTATTATTGTAGCACCATATTTTCAGCTTTTGGCGTTGACTTTTCTGATTTAAAATGCACGGAATGTGAAAGTAGTGCCTATGTGTTTAATCATATAGGCAGAGGGGTATTTGTTTAGGCCTACCACTCATTCATGTACTGTATGTTTTCTACATGAGACTATCCACACAGGCTCATGTCCAGGACACCTATCCAATCCTTTCAGATATCCACACGTGGTCAGGGACGTGACCAAGAACCCGATGGCTCCAGAGCTCCAGAGTTCCTCTGTGGAGATGGGAGAACCTTCCAGAAGGACAACKATCTCTGCAGCGCTCCACCAATCAGGCCTTTATGGTAGAGTGGCTAGACGGAAGTCACTCCTCTGTAAAAGGAACATGACAGCTTGCTTGGAGTTTGCCAAAAGGCACCTAAAGACTCTTAGAACATGAGAAACAAGATTCTCTGGTCGGATGAAACCAAGATTAAACTCTTTGGACTGAATGCCAAGTGTCATATCTGGGGAAAACCTGGCACCATCTGTACGGTGAGCATAGTGGTGGCAGCATCACGCTGTGGGGATGTTTTCAGCGGCAGTGACTGGGAGACTAGTCAGGATCGAGGCAAAGATGAACAGATGTACAGACAGATCCTTGATGAAAACCTATACCAGAGTGTTCAGAATCTCAGACTGGGGCAAAGGTTCACCTTCCAACAGGACAACAACCCTAAAATGGATCAGTGATGGCTAGAAGATTGGTGACGTCGACCGCCGAACACCGTTCGAACAAGGACTTCGGCGGAAGTCGTGACAATGTCTGGTGAGTATGCAGGCATTTTCAGCTTTCCAGGAATTGTGTATAGATCCTTGCGACATGGGGCCATGCATTATCATACTGAACCATGAGGTGATGGCGACGGATGAATGGCACGATAATGGGCCTGAGGATCTCATCACGGTATCTCTGTGCATTTAAATTGTCATCGATAAAATGCAATTGTGTTCGTTGTCCGTAGCTTATGTCTGCACATACCATAACACCTCATGTCGATCGTAAATTGTAGGCWGCAGACGATTCCTTTTGGGGTCTAATTTGGGCAAATGGAATGTCTTTGTGTTACAGATGAATTTTCCGCCCAAAACTTCAACATCAAAGAATGGACACTGGGACAATATATTTAAACATTTGAATGTTTGTAAGAATGTTTGGGAATCTAAGGAGGTGAATTTAAGTAGGACCATCCTGTTATTCTCTTCAAATCATCATGTCCTACAGTGCTCTCATCACCACTCTGGGGATCATCGACACGGCTGATTAGCCATCCTCAGGAGACCACTCTTCCAGAACGAGTGCAAGTAAACAGACAACTAAGAAGGACATTGTGACCTCCTGTGGACAATCAGAGACTTACACCAGAGAATGAAGGAGAAGGCCATCCGAAATAAGAAAGCTCAATCGAACCCTCCTCACCAAGCGGAACCCTTTCCACGAAGGCCTGGGTCCAACAGAGATACCCGACAAAGACATTCAACATGTAAATACATGCATTCCTTCTTACCCAAAAGAGCAGCAGTTCGGGGCAAGGTATTAGTGTTATTGCGAGTGTAGTTCCCAAATGTATCCAAGTGTTGCTTCTCTTTCTCTCTTGCTCTCTCTCTCCCTTTAAATCTCCATCTTGTGTAACAAGTGTCATATTGTGTTAGTTCGCTARGGACTTGTTGTCGTCGTATTAAGTTTCCAATCAATAACCTATACCGTGTGTGTGTGTATGTGTATCTTATGTTATCATTTAGCTTGTTAGTAAATAAATAATCAAATCAATTTGTGTGGTATGGAATGATCAGTGAGACCCYAGTTTGTGCAGATTTACAAAGTCTACAACGTTCATAATGAGACTGATATGAGGAAATTATTAATTAGTGACTGTTATGATATCTATATATTCTTGAGTTAATTCGGGAGATGGTAACTCATTAAACAACTTTTCCCATGGTGCCCCAAATTCCTAATGAGTTAATTGATTAATTTAATGATTAATTTAATCGAGTATCAATTAAACATATTTAATTGATAAAATAAATAAGTAATCAGATTAATGATAGTCACTTCACGACATATTGGAGCCCCGTGCAAGGAATCTAAGATAAAACTAGGCCTTACTGTTGAATTCAGTCTATAGGAATTGTGTAGCAAGATACGTTGTACACCAATATCGCTGTAGGCAGGATTATTTGTTGAAAGTGGCATGTGTGTGGTTCCTTTTCATCCAGATACTAGTAGGGAGAGATTGACTCCGGTGTTGTATATCTGAKGAAAAGTCAGTGTGTAGGGGATTTAATGAATGCTACGAGCTAGGACATATGGGCCAGCCGATGTTGGGGTATTCTGAGGAAAAGACTAGTTGGGCCAAACGTAGTACTATTTCTGTCTCTCGCGTTTCAGGAGCGAGTAGATTCGGTCATAAATTAATTTCTTGAGCGAGGACATATGGGCTAGCCAATTTGGTCAATTTTAGTAGACATAGTTGTTTGACTGAAACGGACTTATTATCTCTCCGTCTCTCGCGTTTTCAGTAGTGTGAGTAGACCAAAGGCAGGTATTTTCTTTTATGTTACCGCGTGTTCCCGGTACAACAGTGCTAGTGAAGGAAATGCCGAAAAAGGTTGAACGTGAGACATCATTAGTAAACCCATTCCCTATTTTACTCGGAAGGGAGATTCCGGTACAATTAGGTCTAGCTTGCACTAGATGCTAAGCTAGCAAAGGAAGAGTAGCCATTTTCCTTTGTTTACGGTGAAATCCCGCTCCGTGCAGGAATCCCGTTTGATTTCAGCTTTCTGGGATCAGTGACCTTTGGGCGACAGAAGTTCCGCCTTTTCGGGACTCCCGCTTTTGATCAGTGACCCCTGGTGGTAATTAATTCCCAATATTATTATTTTGAAAAAGAAAAACATTCCATTGAGGCCCAATGTTGTCTCACATTTGGAACAGGTGGTTACTCTTCTGATATCCAGCCAATCACAACTGATTAGATATCGGTGTCTCAATCAATTTAACAAAGGGATTAAAATTGCCAAACTTACCTTTTCAGGTTAATCATTTGGATAATATCCAAATCGATTTGTTCCAACCAATGACACATTTTTTCACATTGACCTAGATACAGCGCTTTCAGGTTAGTTTAAGTTTAATTCCCAAYTAGCCTATACAGGTTTGATTTATCATTAAAATTGATGAATCAATTCAAGTTGCTTTTGCAAGCTCATTGGAGCCAACTCCCACATTACTGACCTAATATTGTTGGAAGTCCCACCTTTGCTGGAATCCTATGTGGTTTCAGCTATCAGGGAGAAGTGACCCCTGGTGGTGACATATCGCCAGTAATTTTGGGGATTTTTTCAAATGTAAAACCTCTTGTCTTCTCACACATATTACAATGGGGTAAACTGTATGATATCCAATCAATCTCAACTTCATTCAATTTAAAATGGCCAAACTTACCTTTTCAGGTTGATCAGTTGGATAATATCCAAACTGYTTTGTTCCAAKRAATGAAACATTTWAAACTTWTCCACATTAACCTAGATGCAACACTTTCAAGTTAATTAAAGTTTAATTTCCAAATAGCCTACACAGGTTTGATTTCTCATTAAAATTGATTAATKGTTTAAATTTGCTTTTGCAAGTTCATTAATAGCCCAACTCCCAAATTACTGATCCAGTATTGATGATTCATTGATGTCTATAAACTGATTAAAATCGTTTTTGCAGCTTCCAACYACWCAAAAACCAAACTTTACATACATTTAAATATCTTGATCATTATTATGATTATTAGTTATCGGATGGGGTGCCCCGCTGATAAGTGAACCCTCACCCACGMAAAGATTGATCGCTGACCTCTGCAGAGACGCAAATCCTAACTATGTCGAAGGGCTGAGAATGTTAGATTAGGATGACATAAGCAAAAAAACTGCAGAAATTGTGATAGACCATCAGGCACAGGCCTTGTGAAGGTTCTCTCCAGTTTAGCCCTAAACMATGCCCACCAYCAGAGATGGACAGTGGTCCAATACCTCAGTGCCCAGCAGAGACACGAGCAGGAAACTGTGGAYATGAAGGGACAGGTGGATAGAACCAGGAAGTTATCGATAAAAGCCGACAAAGACGATACTGCTAGCCGAGGAACTGCATTTAAGAACAGAACAATTGAAAGATCTGGCAAGCACTTACGACAAAGTCTTGAACAAATCTGTATTCTACAGGAACAACTCGATTTAGCCCAAAATAAATACAAAGTCCACACAAAACTTGATGAATCTGACGAGCTAGCTAAAAACAAGGGCGAGCAACTTGATGCCCTTCAAGTAGTTTTGAATGACCACTCAAAGCAATAATGTTCTATTCCAAAAGCTGCAGACAAAAGACGATCAGCTAATMAACACAATGACTAAGTTGGAGGACAAAACAGCAGAACTCATTGAAGTCGRTGACCTAATGAACGATGAGAGAACCCAGGTGACAACATTGGAAAAAGTGACCTCTAAGCAAGCGGAGGACATCTCATCATTGAATCTCTCGCTCCGCACTCGAGACCTCTCCCTGCAAACCATAACAGATAAGTATGAGGCCGAATGGAGCAAGTGTGACACTCAAGTGTCTAAAATAAATACCCTAAGCTCCCAGGTGGACTCTGCGATGCAGCAGAATACCACCCTAAGGTACCATCTGGAGCAGTGGTTCCCAAACTTTTTATAGTCCCGTACCCCTTCAAACCTTCAACCTCCAGCTGCGTACCCCCTCTAGCACCAGGGTCAGCCCACTCTCAAATGTTGTTTTTTGCTATCATTGTAAGCCTGCCACACACACACTATACGATGCATTTATTAAACATAAGAATGAGTGTGAGTTTTTGTCACAACCCGGCTCGTGGGAAGTGACAGAGCTCTTATAGGACCATGGCACAAATACTAATAATTTTGCTCTTTATTTAGCCATCTTAAAACTTTATTTGTTCATCAAAAATGTGGAATAACTCACCACAGGTTAATGAGAAGGGTATGCTTGAAAGGATGCACATAACTCTACAATGTTYGGTTGTATTGGAGAGAGTCTCAGTCTTAAATCATTTTCCATACACAGTCTGTGCCTGTTTTTATTTAGACACTGATTTCACCCCACCCCCCCGTGTGACATAGCTCCGCCATTGCCTTCAAACCATCACTACTTCGAAGAGAACGTGCGTCTTGGCATGCTGATGGCATTTGTGGATGGCTGTTCTTACCGTCATCTAGACCACTTGCAAGCTGGTGTGGGATTGGTATGGCACAACGACACTCCGTGCAAACCTCTTCAATTTCAGCTAGGTAACAAGACCAGCCAGTTCGCAGAAATTCCTGGCGTACTGATCACACTGCAAACAGAGGTGAAATATGACTTGTCAGAACTGGTAATCTGCACCAACTCAAACTACGCCAGACTCACCTTCTTATGCCACTTGTCGTTTTGGAAACAAAAGCACATGACTACTTCAAGTGGCAAAAAGGTGAAAAACAAAGAGCTCATTTTAGCTTGCGATGACCTCATAACCAAACACGGCATACAGGTGTATTGGAAGAAAGTCAAGGGACACTCTTGGCAACGACCATGTCAACAGCATGGCGAAACCTGGTGCAATTCACAGCAGACAGGCTAAGTAGAGAGATAAATTTGATTGAATGAACCAAAGTTTTTATTTGTCAGCTTTATGTATTTTAGTAACAGTAGTTGACAATGGAAGTTATAGGCCAAAGGTTGCATCGGCCATCTTTGAGTTCCATGCACTCATTTAGGCTATTTAGCCATGGTCGGAGACATGTCTCATGATTTGAAGTAAAACATTCAGGTTTCAAACAATTAAGTATGTTTTCAAAAGGAATAATGCCTCCAGCTCACATTGTAAAGTGGTTGGTGACGGCTGATAGCCCGCCTACCGTTGTTTTTTCTACCGTTCAATTTGGGCGGCATCAATTTTTATTTATCTGCTTTTCGTTTGTTTTGCAGCCAAAAGCAGCCAATTACTGGCTTACGGAAACCCTGGTAGTTAACTAGTCTAGCTAGCTAGCTAAGTTAGCTAAACAACTGCAGGTAGCATATCTATGAGTAAAACCTCTTCTCTTTAGTTGTAGATATGGCTACTAAACAGCAAGCTACAAGGTTACAACCAGCAAACCGTTAGCACATGAMGTCACGGATAGCTAGGAYTGGTGGGTGTGGAGTCAGGCGCAGAGAGCAATGCTTCCAATGCATACGTTTATTAAGCTGGGTCTAGACAACAGGCAAAAATACCCCAAAACAGGTATGTCCCCAAAACCAGGGAAAATAACAGACAGCAAAATACTGTAACGATCCTGGGTTTATAAGCGRGGAAATCGACTCTTATAAGCGCAGAAATCGCCGGACCTCGGGCTGGTTCAGTAGTTGTGGCCAGTAGTTGTAGTCAGTAGTGGTCAGTAGTTGTGTAGCCAGTAGTTGTGTGGTTGTGGTTAGTA
>NC_036871.1:1864575-1870484 GCF_002910315.2 Salvelinus sp. IW2-2015
GACCTAGCAATTGTTCAACATGTGGTTCCACTTCAAATAGGAAGCCGGCACACCTTAGCAGTCACTGGCAGTGTTTGAGAATTCTAGAAATTTACTGCGGCCGGGTGTTGTTCCTTGTATGTTGTGGTGTAGCTCTGTGAGAGGTGTGTTTTCGGTGTGTGTTGGGGACTGGGTCGTTGGTGTGTGTGCTGTGGTCCTTCCTTCGCGACCCTCCTCTCCGTTCTTTACCGAACTAGTTGTGGTGATAATAATAGAGGGTTGAAGACATCAAAGACTATGAAATAACACAGTATGGAATCATGTAGTCCTCTAAGTAACCAAAAAACCTTTAAACAAATCAAAATTATATTTATTATTAAGACCATTCTTCAATATTGTTTTTTTACCTGCCCTTGTGGAGTTCTCAGAGTAGCCCCCTTGACTCCCAGAAAAGATGGAACTCAGCTTGTCCTGCACACTCGGCTAAATCCACTAATCACTAAATTCCAACCTCAATTTATTCTCAAGTATCTTCTTCTCGTATATTCTGTTTGGAAAGATGTATGGGTGCAGGTTATTATACAACATGGGGTCTGGAGAGTTGCTGTGCCTAAATCCTAAGTCATGCTGATTGCAGGTGAAAAACCTGTGTCTAGTCCAACAATGTGTAAATGCACCTGCTAAAATCATGGGCTTATGACTGTGATTGTCATAAAATGCCGTGGATTAGTACTCTTCTGTTCTATCTGATCGCACTATCCCTTTCGTTGTCTTATACGCCCAGCCAGGCACTTATGACAACTTAGATCTCCACTATTAAATGCATCTATACATTATCTCACATTGTTCTTTTAGTACTAAAATATTGTATAAAACCTTTGCTGTCTGTCTCTCGACTTTTGCAACCATTGTTTCAATCATTCAAATTCATCTTCCAGCTGTCCCAAGTATATGAACATTGTCAGGAGTCGGGACAGACAGACTTGCCCAAGATGGAAGATGCGATGTTGGTAGCGCTTTTCTATGGTAGGCAGTTCTGAAATCATAATCATGCTGCCATGATTTTTAAGGATTATATACAGAGAAATGTCAATTGGAAAAAAAGGGATGAAGATTGTAAAACGAAATGAAAGTTGCAAAGCTAGTTTACAGTCTTTGCAGCTGTCATGTTTGAGTGATTGTGTTAGCTGGTGTGGTGTGTGGCTAGCTTCCTGTCAGGTCATGAAGGATGAGGGGTTTGAAACAACAGGGAGTCTCCTGATGAATGAGGCACAGAGTTATTTCGATTTGCAGTCAGATGCATGAAGCCTCATTTAGCTCATTGTTATTGGGTGACAGATGTTTCATCTCTCTCTCTCTTCTTCTTCTTCTTTCTCTCTCTTCTCTGTCTATCCCCAGTATCTATAAAGCTTGCTCTCTCTACTCCTATGAACATCTCGGTCTACTCTCTCTCTCTCTTCTGCCTCCCTCTCTTTCTACAAATCACTACATTGCTTTTTCCCTCTCCCCTCTCTCCCCCTCCCTCCTCCTCGTGCTTACATCCCCTGCCCCTGCACTTCCTTCTCCTTGACCGCCTCTTCTCTCCCTCGGTCCTGTCGTAAAGCCCGTAGTTGGCGTACCGCGCTAGTCACAGCAAGGATAAGAACATTGTCCAGCCCCACGTCTCTCCCTCTCTCCCTCTCTCCCTCTCTCTCCCGCCTCTCCCTCTCTCCCTCCTCTGTAAAAGGACTGCGGGGTAACTCGGGTAACCCAGGTTTGGAGATACACTTCCATGTCATATAGGTATGGAACGACTGGGTAGTCAGGAAGTGTTGTCCATAGATACGGTACAACTGTGGATTGCCGGTCTCTGAGCAATACACAATTCACACAAGTGGAGTTGTCGCGAGTGAGAAATGTCCTGACACTTATCTCAGCCCCCCCCCCCCCCCCCCCCCACTCTCGACAGACACAGACAGGTGTCCATCCCCTTCCCTTGCTCTCCCAACCTCCCAAGACCTCTCCACCCACCCTCCACCCCTCCTCCTAACCAGTGGTGTAAAGTACCTAAGTAAAAATACTTTAAAGTACTACTTAAGTAGTTTTTGGGGGGTATCTGTACTTTACTATTTATATTTTTTGACAACTTTCACTTTTAACTTCACTACATTCCTAAAGAAAATAATGTACTTTTTACACCATAAATTTTCCTTGACACTCAAAAATACTAATTACATTTTATATGCTTATTAGAGCATGACGCTGGTCCAATTCACACACTTAAACTTACAAATGTCATTGATGTTTGTTGTCAATCCGTTTAGTTTGCTCAGTGATAGAACAGGTACGCTACATATACAACAGTACGTGGACACTCCTTCTAAGTAGTGGATTTATCACCCGTTGCATTGTCAGTAGAATGACCTTACTGAAGAGCTCAGTGACTTTCAACGTGGCACCGTTATAGGATGCCACCTTTCCAACAAGTCAGTTCGTCAAATTTCTGCCCTGCTAGAGATGCCCCAGGTCAACTGTAAGTGCTGTTATTGTGAAGTGTAAACATCTAGGAGCAACAACGGCTCAGCCACAAAGTGGTAGGCCACACAAGCTCACAGAACGAGAACGCCGAGTGTTGAAGCGCGTGGCGTGTAAAAATTGTCTGTCGCATTTTCTGGAGTGATGAATCACAGGAGAACGCTACCTGCCTGAATGCATAGTGCCAACTGTAAAGTTTGGTGGAGGAGGAATAATGGTCTGGGGCTGTATTTCATAGTTCGGGCTAGGCCACTTAGCATACAAGGACATTCTAGACAATTCTGTGCTTCCAACTTTTGGCAACGGTTTGGGGAAGGCCCTTTCCTCTTTCAGCATGACAATGTCCGTGTGTACAAAGCGTGGTCCATACAGAAATMATTTGTTGAGATCGGTGTGGAAGAACTTGACTGGCCTGCACACGTATCCTGACCTCAACCCCATCGAACATCGTTTTACTGGGTGACTTTCACTTTTACTTGAATCATTTTCTATTAAAGGTATCTTTACCTTTACTACAGTATGACAATTGCTCCTCCCCACCCCCTGCTCTACTCTGAGCCAGACATGCTTCCTGTTTCCTCTCTACTCAGTAGGCTACAGATAGAGATAGATAGAGACAGAGAAAGAGATATAGGGAGAGAGACAGATACAAGGCCGTGGGGTTAGACAGGGATGCAGCTTGAGCCCCACCATCTTTAACATATATATCAACCAATTGGCGAGGGCACTAGAAAAGTCTGCAGCACCRGGCCTCACCCTACTAGAATCTGAAGTKAAATGTCTACTGTTTGCTGATGATCTGGTGCTTCTGTCACCAACCAAGGAGGGCCTACAGCAGCACCTAGATCTTCTGCACAGATTCTGWCAGACCTGGGCCCTGACAGTAAATCTCAGTAAGACKAAAATAATGGTGTTCCAAAAAAGGTCCAGTTGCCAGGACAACAAATACAAATGAACCTAGACACCAGTGCCAGCCAGAGGCAGTAATACCGCTCTGTCTCCAACTACAGTACATGACACATTGCACCCTATCCAAGTCTCTCTACATCTCTCCACATTCCACCTCTCTCCTACACCTATCCTACATCTCTCTACAACCCTCTCCTTACACACCTCCTACCACACCTCCTACGACACCTCCTACATCTCTCCTAACATCTCTCCTACCCTCTTCCTAGATCCTCCCACTTCTATATCTCTACACTCCTCCTACCCTTCTCCTCTTTCCTAGATCTCCATACATCTCTCCTAACATCCCTACCTCTCTCTACATCTTCTCCTACACCTCTCCTACTACTCTCCTACATCTCTCCTACATCTACTCTCCTCTACACCTCTCCTACACCTCTCCTACCATCTCTCCTACATTCTATACACTCTCTACTTCTCTCCTACACTCCTCTACAGCTCTCCTACACCCTCTCCTACACCTCTCCTACACCACCCCCACCTTCTCTCCTAACTTTCCTACATCTCTCCTACACCTCTCCAAACTCTGTACACCACTCCTACATCTCTCCTACATCTCTCCTACATCTCTCCTACACCTTCTCCTACAATCTCCTCACTCTCCTACACCTCTCCTACACCCTCTCCTACATCCTCTCCTAACTCTCTCCTACACCCTCTTTCCTACACTCCCACATCTGCTCCATATCTCTCCTACATCCACTCCTTACACTCTCCTACATCTCTCCCTACCCTCTCCTTATCTCTCCTACACCTCTCCACACTCTCTCTACATCTCTCCTAGATCTCTCCTCACCTTCTCCGTCTACATCTCTCCATACACCTCTCCTATTTCCTACACCTCTTCCTACATCTCTCCTACCATTACTCTCCCTAACATCTCCTACAACGCTTCCTTAATTCTACACCTCTCACTCTCCTACACATATCCTACATCCTCTCCTAGCACTATTCCCACACTCTCCGTACACTCTCCTACATTTCCTACAAGCCTCTACACCTCTCCTACACCTCTCCTACATCCTCCTACACATTATTTCCTACCACCTTCCTACACCTCTCCTAGATCTCTCCTACACCACTCCTACACCTCTCCTACATCTCTCCTACAACTCTCCTTGATCTTCCTACACCTCTCCTACACCTCTCCTACATCTCTTCCTAGATCTCTCCTTCACCTTTCCTAGATCTCTCATACATCTCTCCTACACCTCCTCCTACATCTCTCCTACATCTCTCCTACCACCTCTCCTACACCTCTCCTAGATCTCTCCTACACCTCTCTGACAGCTCTCCTACACATATCCTACACCTCTCCTACACCTCTCCTAGATCTCTCCTACCACCTCTCTGACAGCTCTCCTACACATATCCTACACTCTCCTTACACCTCTCCTAACACCTCTCCTAGATCTCTTCCTACACCTTTCCTACACCTCCTACACCTCTCCTGATCTCTCCTACACCTCCTGACAGCTCTCCTACATCCTCCTACAACTCTCCTTGATCTCTCCTACACCTCTCCTACACCTCTCCTATCTCTCCTAGATCTCTCCTTCACCTTTCCTGAACTCTCTACACTCTCCTACACCTCTCCTACATCTCTCTACATCTCTCCTACACCTCTCCCACCTCTCCTAGATCTCTCCTACACCTCTCTGACAGCTCTCTACACATATCCTACACCTCTCCTACACCTCTCCTAGATCTTTCCTACACCTCTCTGACAGCTCTCCTACACATATCCTACACCTCTCCTACACCTCTCCTACACCTCTCCTATCTCTCCTACACCTTTCCTACACCTCTCCTACACCTCTCCTAGATCTCTCCTACACCTCTCTGACAGCTCTCCTACACATATCCTACACCTCTCCTACACCTCTCCTAGATCTCTCCTACACCCTCTGACAGCTCTCCTACACATCTCTGACAGCTCTCCTACACCTCTCCTAGATCTCTCCTACAGCTCTCTGACAGCTCTCCTACACCTCTCCTAGATCTCTCCTACACCTCTCTGACAGCTCTCCTACACCTCTCCCTACATCTCTCCTACACCTCTCCTACACCTCTCCTACACCTCTCCTAGATCTCTCCTACACCTCTCTGACAGCTCTCCTACACCTCTCCTAGATCTCTCCTACACATCTCCTACATCTCTTCTACACATCTCTCCTACACCTCTCCTACACCTCTCCTACACCTCTCCTAGATCTATCTACATCTCCTACACCTCCTACATCTCTCCTACACTTCTCCTACACCTCTCCATACATCTTCCTACACCTCCTAGATGTCTCCTACATCTCTCCTAGATCTCTCCTACCCTCTCTGACAGCTCTCCTACACCTCTCCTACACCTTCCTACACCTCTCCTACACCTCTCCTACACCTCTCCTACACATCTCCTAGATCTCGCTTACAGCTCTCCTCTCCGGGCATTAACA
>NC_036871.1:1875552-1886567 GCF_002910315.2 Salvelinus sp. IW2-2015
CCAGTAAGCTGTACAACAACAGACATTCATACAGATGGGCCCAAAACAGCACAGAAGAATACCAGAAAGCAACCTGGAACCAAAATATCCAAACACTCTTAGATAGCTTTCTGGATACCACATTCACTCACAGTAAAGAAGGCATCAATCTAGCAGTACAAAACATCAACTATATATTCAGGCAAACGGCAAAAGAAGCATAATTGAAATTGATTCAAAAAACAAAACAAAAAAGATCACAGATGACAACTGGTTTGATGCAGATTGTAAAATTATAAGGAAAAAACTCCAACCAAAAGCACAGAGACCCAAATAACGGTGATTTACGCCTTCATTACTGTGAGACTTTAAAACTCTATAAACGTAACACTCCGACCCAAAAAAGCACAGTACAACAGCAAGCAGCTGACACTAATTGAGGAGTCCATAAACACAAACAACTTCTGGCAAAATTGGAGAAAAAAAAATCGAATCAAGAGGAATTAGCGATACAAAATGGTGACATATGGACAACCCATTTTAAAACACTCTACAACACCGTTGAAATTGACACAAACGCAGAAAAACACCAAATTCATGAGAAGTTGAATGGATTAGAAAAAGCTATAGAGGACAATCAAAGTCCACTGGACTCCCCAATTACTGACCAGGAGCTCTATAAGAAACTTCCGGCCCTCAAATWAAAAAAAGCCGACCGARCATATTTACATAACATAATTATTTAACCAGGGGCGGGGCCTTCGCCAGGGTTGCAATCTGAGCCCTGCACTCTTCAATATTTACATCAACGAATTGACCACTATTCTAGAAAATCATCAGCCCCTGGTGTTAGTCTCCACAATTCAGAGGTTAAATGCCTGCTCTTCGCCGATGACCTATGCCTGCTGTCACCCACAGCACATGGCCTACAGCAGAGCCTGGACCTGCTAACCCCAAAAAGACTCAAATAATGATTTTCCAGAGAAGATCCAGATCTCAGGGAATTAGACCAAAGTTCTCAACTGGTACAAAATATATAGAGTACTGCACACACTACAATTACTTAGGTTTCAAAATAAGCTCAACTGGACACCTTAATGAGGCAGTGAATGAACTGAGAGAGAAAGCACGCAGGGCATTCTACGCCATTAAAAAACTAATTCAAATTGAAATACCAAATTAAAATTGGCTAAAACTAATTGAATTGTGTCATTGAACCAATTGCTCTTTATGAGCGGGTTGGTTGAGGTTCCCTTGCAAAACAAGATTTCACCAAATGGGAAAACACCCCATTGAAACCCTGCATGCAGCAGTTCTGTAAAGCATTCTTCCACATGTCCCAGAAAAACTTACAACAAGGCATGACATATCCCAGGCTGGTTGTTTTACCATGTTATTTTGCAAGTTAAGTACGTGGGGTGGTACTTTTGGTGTCACCTCGTAGTCAGTATGGTCACACTGTGGCTGGCCCAGTGCATATCTTAGAGTGGTTGCCCCAGTCTTCCGTTGTTCTTGAGATACTGTATGTGGAGGGGTCCAAACCTTTAGTTAGACTCGCCGTATTTGATATTTAATTTTGTTTTATATAATCTTTTCTGATCCGCCTGTTTTTTGTTTGCTACAACCTTTTAAGTTTGTCTTTGAGTTGTTCTTTAAGGTTGCTTCTTTAAGTTTGCTTCTTTAACAGTTGGTTTGAGTGTTTATTTTTGTTTGTTTGTCTTCTTTCTTTGGTAAAATGTAGTGGGCACCCTGTTGAATGTGTTTTAGGTTTCTAGTTGTTGTTTGCTAGGCAACTTTCCAGTGGACTGAGGTGTCTTTCAGGACACCCCTTCCTAAAACCTGTTGGTTGTGGGTGTTGTCAGTGACTTCTTTCCTTATTCCGCTTCAGTAATTGAGTGACTAATAGTGTTTTCTTGTTGGGGTCGAACACATTTTTAGAGCCAAACGGACAGTTTTTTGGGCGTTTAGGATTGTAATGTACATAGAGTGCAGAAAAAGTATGTGAACCTTTGGGAATTACTGGAGTTTTCTTGCAAAAATTAGTCATAATTTGATCTTGATCTTCATCTTAGTCACAACACAACAGACAAACCCCAGTCTGAAATTAACTAATAACACATAAATTAATGTTATTTTCTTGTCCTTATATTACTGCATCATTTAAATATTCAACAGTTGCTGTTTGGAAAAAGTATGTTGAACCTAGGCTAATGATTCTCTCAAAAGCTAATTGGAGTCAGGTCGCTAACCTGGAGTGCCCATCAATGAGACGAGATTGGGAGATGTGGTTTAGAGTGGCAAGCTGCCCTTGCCTAGAAAACACACTCACAAAATTGGAGTTTGCCTATTCACAAAAGCATTGCCTGATGTGGAACCAGTTTCGAACAAAGAGATTCAGAAGAACCTAAATTAGAAATTGTTGACTTGCATAAAGCTGGAAAGGGTTACAAAAGTAACTCTAAAAGCCTTGATGTTCATCAGTCCACGGTACAACAGATTGTCTATAAATGGAGAAAGTTCAGCACTGTTGCTACTCTCCCTAGGAGTGGCCGCCCTGCAAATATGACTGCAAGAGCACAGCGCAGAACGCTCAATGAGGTTAAGAAGAATCCTAGAGTGACAGCTAAAGACTTACAGAAATCTCTGGAACATGCTAACATCTCTGTTGACGATACGTAAAACACTAAACAAGAATGGTGTTTCTTGGGAGGACACCACGGAAGAAGCCACTGCTGTCCAAAAAAAAACATTGCTGCATGTCTGAAGTTCGCAAAAGTGCACCTGGATGTTCCACAGTGTTACTGGCAAAATATTCTGTGGACAGATGAAACTAACGTTGAGTTGTTTGGAAGGAACACACAACACTGTGTGAAGAAGAAAAGGCACAGCACACCTACATCAAAACCTCATCCTCAACTGTAAAGTATGGTGGAGGGAGAATCATGGTTTGGGGCTGCTTTGCTGCCTCAGGGACAGCTTGTGACATTTGAAACGTCTTTACACTTCTGGGAGTGTAATGTTTACTGTTAATTTTTTATTGTTTATTTCACTTTTGTTTATTATCTATTTCACTTGCTTTGGCAATGATAACATATGTTTCCCATGCCATTAAGCCCCTTGAATTGAATTGAGAGAGACGGAGAAAGAAACAGAGTGATAGGGAGAGACAGGGGCCAAAGACTGACAGTCTCAGGCTGCATGTAAACTGTAATTACATTGGGATAAATTTGGGACTTATTCATAGATATTGGCTCCCAGCTACAGTTTAGCTGTTCGCTACTATGGTTTAACATTGAGATGGGAGTCCTTTTTCTAATACATCTATGATGTAGACCAGATGTATCTGAGTTGGAAGTTGGTGGATCTGGGAAAAGCATTGGATGTTCACTCACGGTGAGCCTAAGGTAGAATTACATTGGGGAGATTTGGGTTTGACTAAGTACCGTCAAATATGAATTATAGTTCCTAGTAGTCTGACAGGTCGTATAGTTCCTAGTAGTCTGACAGGTCGTATAGTTCCTAGTAGTCTGACAGGTCGTATAGTTCCTAGTAGAGTCTGACAAGCTGTATAGTCAGTAGTTTAGTCATAGTTCCTAGTAGTCTGACAGGTCGTATGAGTTCCTAGAGTCTGACAGTCCGTATTAGTTCTAGTAGGGTCTGGACAGGCCGTATAGTTCCTAGTAAGATTGACAGGCCTTATAGTTCTAGTAGTGTGACAGCCGGAATAGTTTCCTAGTAGTGCTGACAGGTCGTATAGTTCCTAGTAGTCTGACAGGTCGTATAGTTCCTAGTAGTCCTGACAGGTCTCGTATTTCCGTAGAGTAGGCCGGACAGGCCGTTAGTTCCCTAGTAGTCTGATCAGGTCGCATAGTCTCCTAGTAGTCTGACAGAGCCTTGGAACACCACTCAGCTTTCTCTGATTCAGTGGGTTACATGGCCTGAAGTAAAACTGTGACTTCTCTTTTACCCAGACTACCAGTCTGCTGGAGAGCTCGAAGGCTATGGCCGGTGTGAGAAATGTTCGCTCCTGAAAGAGTGAATGTGTGAATGGCAATTAACATACACAGGAGGGTTGGAGAGGAAGGGTTGGAGGGGGGTGTGAGGAGGAGGGGGTAAGAGGGGTGTGGAGGGGGTTGTGAGGAGGGGGAGATACACATCTGCACACAGACTTTCCCCGGTCACGTCAGAATACAGTCTTTCAGCAGGAACGCTTTTGCGTCACACACACACGAACACACGCAACACACACACACACAAACCCAACGCTTTCAACTGCGGAGTGTGCTCAGGGCGGGTGACATGGGAGAACTTGGGAAGGTTGAACATTCAGCGTTCTGGATAAGTAGCAGGGGTTTGATTGGGCAAGCAGAGAGCCAACAGAGAGATACACAGTCGTCCAGACAGAGAGCCCAGCCAACAGAGAGATACAGTCGTCCAGAAGAGAAGCAAGTGCCTGAATTAGAACCTGATCCGCTTCCGTGTGAGGGAGGGCCCTTCCTGTGTGAGGCAGGGTCGTACTCTACAGATTTTGTAGACATGAACTGCAAGAGCGAGTCGCTGCTTTGATGTTTGCAGACACCGTGGAGTTGTCAACCGGTGCCAAAGAGGTCTTGAGCAGGCAGACTTTCCCGGAGATCATGTGAGGATATGAACAGAGCTGAGTGACTTTGTCTATAGAGAGAGAGGAGAAGAGAGAGAAGAGAAGAGAAAGAGAAGAGAAGAGAAGAGAAGAGAAGGAAGAGAAGAGAAGAAGAGAGAAGAGAGAGAGGAGAGGAGAGGAGAGAGGAAAAGAGAAGAGAGGAGAGGAGAGGAGAGGAGAGGAAAAGAGAAGAAAAAGAGAAGAGAGGAGAGGACAGAGGAGAGGAGAGGAGAGGAAGGAGAGGAGAGGAGAGGAGAGAGAGGAGAAAGGAGAGGAGAGGAGAGAGAGAGGAGGGAGAGGAGAGGAGAGGAGAGAAGAGAAGAGAAGAGAAGAGAGGAGAGGAGAGGAGGGAGAGGAGAGGAGAGGAAAAAGAGAAGAGAGGAGAGGAGAGGAGAGGGAGAGGAGAGGAGAGGAAAAGAGGAGAAGAGGAGAGAGAGATGAGAGAGGAGAGGAGAGGAGAGGAGAGGAGAGGAGAGGAGAGGAAAAGAGAAAGAGGAGAAGAGAAGAGTAGAGAAGAGAGAGGAGAGGGAGAGGAGAGGAGAGGAGAGGAGAGGAGAGGAGAGGAGAGAGAAGAGAAGAGAAGAGAAGAGAAGAGAAGAGAAGAGAAGAGAAGAGAAGAGAGAGAAGAGAAAGAGAGAAGAGAAGAGGAGGGAAGGAGAGGACGAGGGAGAGAGAGGAGAGGAGAGGGCTAGAACGAGCCCTGGGGGACACGTGCAGATACAGATCTCTCCACGTCACCTGGTAAGAGCGGCCTGTCTCTGTCTGTCTGTCTCTCTATCTCTGTGTCTCTCTCTCTACTGTGGTCGTCTCTCATCTATTGTGGTTCTCCTGTCTGTCTGTCTCTGTGTCTCTATCTCTGTGTCTCTCTCTCTCTCTTCATCTGGGACCCTCTCTGCTTCCCTTCTCCTCATCCTCCTCCTCCATAACTAAGTCAACAAGATCTCTGTCTCTGCTCTGTAAGAGGTAGCTCCTCCATAACTAAGTCAACAAGGATCTCTATCTCTGCTCTGTAAGAGGTAGTCCTACACTACTAAATACACCCTCTGCACCCACTGCTGGCTTGGCTCTGAAGCTAAGTAGGGTTGGTCCTGGCCAGTCCCTGGATGGGAGACAGATGCGCTGGAAAGTGGTGTTGGAGGAACACAGGAGATCTAATACAGGAGTATCATAACATACGGGATACACGGGAGTATTCAAAATACAGGGAGTATCATAATACAGGGAGAATCATAAGACAGAGTATTCATAATACAGGGAGTATCATAATACAGGAATACAGGAAATATCATAATACAGGAGTATCATAATACAGGGGATATCATAATCACAGGGAGTATATAATACAGGGAGTCATCATAAAAGGGAATACAGGGAATATCATAATACAGGAGTATATAATACAGGGAATATCATAATACAGGAGTATCATAATACAGGGAATACAGGGAATATCATAATACAGGGAGTATCATAATACAGGGAGTATCATAATACAGGGAGTATCATAATACAGGAGTATTTCAATAATACAGGGAATACAGGGAGTATCAACAGGGAATACAGGGAAGATCATAATACAGGGAGTATATAATACACGGGAGTATCATAATCAGGAAATACAGGGAGTATCATAATACAGGGAGTATATAATACAGGGAATATCATAATACAGGAGTATCATAATACAGGGAGTATCATAATACAGGGAATCATAATACTGGAGTATCAATAGATACAGGGAATATATAATACATGAATATCAATAAGTAACTTGGGTTCATAATACAGGATATCATAATACTGGAGTATCATAAATACAGGGATATCAGATAATACAGGAATATCATAATACAGGGAGTATCATACGAATACAGGAGGATCCTAATACAGGGAGGTATCATAATACAGGAGTATCATAATACAGGGAATATGTCATAATACAGGGAGTATCGATAATACAGGAAATCATAATTAAGGGAGTATCCAACATACAGGGAATACAGGGAGTATTTCATATACAGGCAATACAGGGAGATCATAAACAGGGAGTATCATAAGTACAGGAGTACAATAATACAGAGTACATGATACATGGAATACAGGGAGTATTCATATACAGGGAGTATCATAATACAGGGAATAAAAACGGGTACAAATGAGATCAGTAAGTACAGGGAAGTTCATAATACAGGGAGCTATACAAGTATAAATAAGCCGAGACAATCAGGCAATAGGATCTCATATACAGGGAGTATCATAATACAGGAGTATCCATAATACAGGGAGTATCATAATACAGGGAGACTATACAGGGCATATCATAATACGAGGGTATCATAATATCACGGAGTACCAATATTACAGGAGTTCTATGAATACAGGAATACAGGAGTTCATATAACAGAGTATCATAATACAGGGGAGTACATACAGTACAGGGAGTATAATCGATACAAGTCATATACAGGGAGTCTATTACGTATGCAAATACAGGGCTCAGGGTATCATAATACGGGAGTATCATACAGGGAGTATCATAAATACAGGGGACCATTATAGGAAGTAGAATACAGGAATACAGGGAGTATCATAATACAGGGAGTAGATCATAATTACAGGAGTACCATAATACAGGGAGTATTCATGATACACGGAATACAGGGAGTAATCATAATACAGGGTATCATAATACAGGGAGTAGACCATAATACCGGGAGTATCATGTACAGGGAATACAGGGAGTATCAGAAATACAGGACGTATCATAATACAGGGAGATCATCATAATACAGGCTAAGAGTATCATAATCACAGGGAGTATCATAATACAGGAATATCATAATACAGGGAATACAGGGAGTATACATAATACAGGGGAGTATCATAATACAGAGTATCAAATACAGGGAGTAATCAATAATACAGGGAATTCATGAATACAGGGATACATAATACAGGGAATACAGGGAGTATCATAGAATTTACAGGAGTATCATAATACACGGGAGTACATAATACGAGTAGGTGATAGTGGATAGAATACAGGGAATACAGGGGAGTACATCTAATACAGGGTATCCATAAGACAGGATACAGGGAGTATCCATAATCAGGGAATACAGGAGTACTACAGGGAGTATCATAATACAGGGAAGTAACGGCATATATCTAGGACGGAGTAGCATAATACAGGCAGAGTATCTATAATACAGGGTACAGGGAGTATCTAAATACAGGGAAGGTATCATAATACAGGGAGTATCCAATAATCAGTATATCAGGAGTATCTGATAAGGGAATACAGGGAGTATCTAATACATGGATACACGGGAGTATACATAATAGGGAATACAGGGAGTATCATACATTACAGGGAGTATCATAATACAGTACGGGAGTCATAACAGGAAGTAACAGGGAGTATCATGAATACTAGGGAGTATAGTTACGAGGGAGTATCATAATACGGGAGGCATATCAGTGAGTACCAGGAATACAGGAGTATCCTATATGGATATGCAGGTAATGACAGGTGATCATAAACGGAGGTATCATAATACAGGGACATACAGGGGAGCATAAATCAGGTAAACAGGGAGTATCATAAATACAAGGGAGTATCATAATGACAGGGGTATCAAATACAGGGTACAGGGTATTCATAATGTACGGGAATACAGGAGTTCATAATACAGGGAATATCATAATACAGGGAGTACCATAATGACAGGAGAGTACATGGATACAGGAATTCATATACAGGGATATCATAATAACAGGATAGTTCAATAATGACAGGGTAGTATCATAATACAGGGATACAGGGAGTATCATAATCAGGGAGTATCATAATACAGGGAGTATCATTAATATACAGTGAGTTCAATATACGGGAGTAATCTAATACAGGAGAATACAGGAGTATATAATACAGTGGGAACTATCAAATAATAGCACAGGGATCTCATAATACAGGAGTATATATACAGGAGTAATTCAGATGTAAATACAGGGAAGATATATACAGGGAGTATCATTAAGTACAGGGGCATATTATCATAATACACGGGAGTATCATAATACAGGGATATCATAAATCAGGGTACTATATCATATACAGGAAAGGATATCACCAATACAGGGAGAAAAAGTACGAATCAGCATAAATACAGGGAATACAGGGGTATACAAATAAGGCCACAGTATACATACCATGAACAGGAATGGCATAATACAGGGAAGATTCACAGGAGTATTCATAATGTACAGGAGTATCAAAATACAGAATAAGGGAGTATCATAATACGGGAGATATCATAATACGAAGTTATATTACAGGGAGTATCATAATACAGAGTATCATAATACAGGGAATATGATGCATAATACAGGGTTAAATAACAGGGATTCTCATATTACAGGGGTATCATATCCAGGAATAAGGGAGTATCATAAAACAGGGTATGTATCATAATACACCGAGGATAAATAAATAACTAATGGATACGAGAGATTCATAAGGGACTACAGAGATAATACGAATATAATACAGGGATATCAAATATCAGGAATTACAGGGAGTATCATATTACAAGGGTATAGCCATACATAATACAGGAGGATAATACAGGGAGATTACATTAGAGTACAGGAATACAGGGGTTCATATACAGGATATTCATAATTCACAGGGAAATCAAAATAATCAGGATAATAATCAGGGAGTATCTAATAAGGGGTATCGAATACGGAGTATATAATACAGGAGTTTCATAATACAGGGATCGGAGTATCATAATACTGGGAAAATTACAGGAAAATTAAATAAGGAATTATGGGATTATTTATAAACAGGGAGTATCGTAATCATGATTAATATAAGACAGGGGTAAAAAGTAGTCATAATACAGGAATATCACAGTACTACGTATCAATGACAGGGAGCATATACAGCAATATCATATAAGGAATATCATAATACAGGGAGTATCATAATACAGGGAGTAATTCCCATAATACAGGAGTATCATAAACAGGGAGCATCATAATCACAGGAATATCATACAGGATATCATAGACATGGAATATCATAATACAGGGAGTAATCATAATACAGGGAATATCCATCAATACAGGGAGTAATCAATAATACAGGGAAGACAGGGAGTATCATATATACAGGAGTAATCATAATACAGGAAATACAGGAGGTCTCATAATACGGGAGTATCTTCAAGTATCGAGCTACATAACAGGGAGTATCATAAGTACACGGGAATACAGGGAGTGATCATAATACAGAGTTGTTAGATTATCAAATACAGGGAATATATATAATACAGGAAGTATCGATAATAAGGAGTAATCAATGGAATACAGGATCTAATACAGGAGTATCATAAATACAGGGAGTATCATAATATCAGGGTATACCTTACAGGAATACCAAGTGGAATCAATGTAATACAGGAGACAATGACAGGGTATCATAAATACAGGGAGTAATTCAATAATACAGGAGGTATCATAATACAGGGAGATGATCATTAATACCGGGAAGTATCAACGGAATACAGGGAGTATTATAATACAGGAAAGTATCATAATACAGGGAGTATACGGGAGTTAAATCAGCTATTAATACAAGGGAATTAACAAGGAGTATCATAATACGGATGTCATATAATACAGGGAGTATCATAATACAGGGAAGTATCATACTACAGGGAAGCTAGGATTATCATAATCGGGACAAGCAGGGAGTATCACATATACAGGGCCATAATACAGGGAGTATTGAGGGATATCATAATACAGGATAAGGATATCACTAAATAAGGGAGTATCATAATACAGGAATGCATAATACGGGAGTCATAAACAGGGATATCATAATACAGGGAATTAACAGAGTATACAGGAATACAGGGAGTATCATAATACAGGGAAGTTATCAGTAATACAGGAGTATCATAACAGGGGATGATAATCAGGGATATAAAGGAAGCATGGATCATAATACAGGGAGTACATAATAAGCGGATGCATATCATAATACAAGGAAGGTGGTTCCAGGAACAGAGGGATTATATAATTTCGATACCAGGGAGTATCATAATACAGGGAGGTATATGCATAAACAGCGAGGATCAGAATATCAGTAATACAGGGAGTAATCATATACAGGAGTATCAGGTTAAATACAGGGGAGTATCATAATTACAGGGAAACAGGGAGTATCGATAATACAGGGGATCATAATACAGGAATAATCATAATAAGGGGAGATCATAATACAGGGAGTATCATAATACAGGGAGTAGCTTAATACAGGAGTATATCAATTACAGGGAATTACAGGGGGTATCATAATACAGGAGTCTCAATAATACAGGGA
>NC_036871.1:1888091-1893676 GCF_002910315.2 Salvelinus sp. IW2-2015
CGGATTCAGCCTCAGTAAATTCTGATCACTGTCCATCACTGCATGCCTGTGCAGAGCGCTGTTTAGAGAGAGAGAGAGAGATGAAGAGAGAGAGAGAGAGAGAAGAGAGTGCGGGAGGAGAGAGATTCGGGGAGAAGAGAGAGAGAGAGACTGAGGAAGGAGCAGAGAGAGGGAGAGAGAGAGAGAGAGAGAAGAGAGAGAGGAGAGAGAGGAGAGAGGGGAAGAGAGAGAAGAGGAGAGAAGAGAGAGAGGGAGCAGAGAGAGAGAGAGAGAGAGATGAGAGAGACGAGAGATAGAGAGAGATGAGAGAGAGAGACGAGAAGAAACGGAGAGAGAGGAAGAGAGAGAGAGAGAGAGAGAGAAGGAGAGACGAGAGAAGAGAGAGATCATGATCAGATGAGCTCCTGCATTTTTCAGCATTTTCTTAATAAGAGATATAGATTAGAGTTAGAAGATAACTTTGCATTTTTTGTCAAGAACAACATAAGGATGCACCCTCTACAACATAAAACCTCACTTCAAATCAAAAAACTCAAACCTACAACCTGATTTTGGATGAATTATGGAATCACCTGGAAGGTTCACATCTACCAAGGATAATTATTCTTACAGCCAAATCTCTGCGAAACAACAGAAACCTCGAAGAACACCCACCCAACTGAGACTGAGTGAGTAATGTTGTCTGAAATTAATTATTTATTTCCAAAAGGAGCCAGAAGAAAAAAATGACATTACTTATAAGGACTGAATGGTAACTGATTCTGCCAAGCTTGATATAGCAGTTCAACAAGCACTTAAGTGTCAAGTGAGGAGGTGTCAAAGCGCATTTAGCCCAAACAATGGCGGAGAGCGAATAGTCTTACCAACCAAATGGAGAGGCCTTAGAAGTTGGCTCCCGGCTGTCAGAGGTAATAAATACAGTACCCTGTTGGTATGTAAAGAATGATAAGGCAAGAAAAGATCACAAAATGAGCTCCTTATGAAAATCAGAGGACACTTTTGCTGACTATTTACAAAAATGGGAACATCAGCAACTTATCTTCCACACAAAGAACCATCCCTGGGGCATGGCACAGTGCGTATATTAGCACACTACCATTGTTAAGAGAGGGGATTAACGAGGGTGGAAACTCAGGATACTTGACAACAAGGACGTCTGAGTCAGCTAATATATATCTCTATAGTCCTGGAAAAGTACATTGTACAGGGCAACCCCAAACAGGTTTTCGAGCTGGACTTTCACCTAATCAAAGGAATTAGCCCAGCAGAGAAGCTCTCCCTGATAAAGATACCCCACCCCAAGCGGTCAGACCAGACCTCTTCATCATATAACCCCACAACGAGCCAACCCTCAGGCAGACAGTCAACCTCCCAGTACAGAGTAACTTCTTCCCATTGAAATGAAGGATAAATTTACCAGCTGAGGTAAGCAGGTTGAGGGAACAGCAGTGATTACACTCCAGTCAGCACAGACCAGACAACGTCAGCAAAACACCCCTTAACCAGAGCCGGAGGAGCTGGAGGTGGGAGAAGACATATCTGCATCTGGACAGTGTGAGACAATAACTGTCAACAGGAGAAAGAACAGAAGCAGGAGCAGACAAGAGCACTAGAGGAGAGGATCAACTGCTTGGAGGAAAGAGAGCGGGGATGGGAGGAGAGGATCAGGATGCTGGAGGAAGAGGGTTGAGGGGGACGCGGTGCGGACAGAGAACACCCACGACGGAGGTGTCATCTTATGGACTCAAATGGGAAAGTATTTTATAGAAGAAAAAAAGACTTTTTCCCAAACACAGTGTGTAAAACTCTTGGTTCCAAACACCCAGTGCGCCCTAGACCTTCTGTCTGATGACAAACTAAGGCTCAACCTAGGCCACATAATAATACACACAGGCACCAAACGACCTGAGAGCACAGCAGGAAAGGTGGCCACAAGCACTGAAGGGAGTGATTGAAAAAGCGTCTTCTACTTTCCCAACCAAACAAGTGTTTCTCCACCCTGCTACCACGAAAAGAACTTCCAACCCTGCTACGAAACAGCGGGAAACGCAAGCATTTCCCGTGACTGTGCCTCAAAAACCAAGATGTTTTCCTGGCCCACCACTTCACCCGTGGATTGAAACAGCCTCTATGGGACCAGTCCACCTCTACAGGACAGCGTGCCCAACCTTTGCCGCGGACGCTTTAAAGACAATCGCTCTCAAAACGCAGCCCCAACACTTCACACAGGAGCAACGATCAAGGAGACACCCCACCAGACCAGCGAGACACCCACCCAAAGACCTCAGGACCCCCCCTGGACCGTACACATAGAGGACCCACGCCAAGAGGACTTACATCCAGACCACAGCACCAGACACATTCACAACCCCCACCCCAACCATTAAACACCCCGGCCCCACATCAACCATGCCCACAACCCCATTTAGGCCCCCTCAGATCAGACCCATTGCCACCCTGCCCAACCCCATTGCACCCCACCCCCGCAAAGAGGGCATCAACATGGAAGTCCACAACATACGCCCAGGTAGTGAGCGGCAAACAGGCCCAAACCCCACTCTTACACTCGCCCAAGCCAACAGCATGTACCAGATGCTCAGCAGCTTTGCCTCACACTTACTGAGCCTAGGCAAACCCACAACCAACAACATTGGACACTTTTATGAACAAAAAGCCTCAATATACATCCTGGAATATCAAGCCTGAGGCATCGGCCATTGAATGTCTTTATTGTTTTGAATACTTCTTGTATGTGTAATGTTTACTGTTCCATTTTTAGTTTATTTCACTTTTGTATGTATTCTACCTCACTTGCTTGCAATGTTAACACATGTTTCCGGCATGCCAATAAAGCCCCTTGAATTGAATTGGAATGAATTGAGAGAGGAGGACCAGAGAGAGAGAGAGTGAGAGACAAAGATAGAGACAGAGAAGAGAGGGAGAGAGACAGAGACATAGAGAGAAGAGAGAGAGAGAGAGACAGACGACAGAGACAGAGAGGATAGAGAGAGAGCGTAAGTACAGAGCCTTCTGCAACTCATTGATCAGAACTCTGCCACCTGCCTCTCCAGTCACCAGGCTTCGTGCCCTCCTCTCTGCGACAGACAGGTACAGGAACAGCCTCTTGGTCCTGCTCTACACTCTCCTCCCTCCTGGGACAGGACATGGAAGCAACACCTCTTGGTCCTGCTTCTACTCTCCCCCCTCCTGACAGACAAGGTACCACGTAGACACTGCTTGGCGCGTGCTCTACTCTCATCCCTCTACGGGTACCCCTCCAGTAGCCGGCCCCGTACAGCAGAGCTAGAACGCCAGCCTCTACGCCCCCGAGGAGCCTAGTAGGCTGGAGCAATAGAACTGAGTCAAACGGCACCATAAAGAACTGTTATGTTGAGTCTTGCTGGATAAGCGGAACTAGCGGAGGCCATAGCAAATGAAGCTTGAACTAACGAACGCTCTCAACCAGAGCCTCTTCTGACTGGAATGATCCCTTAAGAATCTCCATTCCCCCAAGATGGCACCAAAAAATGTCTTCACCTCTTTCTATTTGACCACTTAACCATTTTTTAGACCAACTGGACAACTAAACAACTTGGTTAGAAAGTAAAGCATCCTCGATGGTGCCAGGTGTTTATGTGCGGAGCATTACCAGGAAGTAGGAAACAACTGCAAACTTCTGACTATTTCTGGTCTTGCGATCAGATGACAGCAGAGGAGACGCTGCCCAAAACCTCGTATGTGCATTAGCAAGAGGAGAATGCTCTGATGTAAATGTGCGTGTCTGACATGAAACATCTTAAATTTTACACATTTGGAGACTTGAAAGGTGGCTGGTTGAAATCCGCCGAGCAGACAGGGTGAAAAATCTGTGTAAATCGCATTTTTTAGGCAGATTTAGTCACTTAACCCTGGTGGCTCTGGATAAGTGTCTGCTACATGACTCACATGTAAACGTAAACTAGATTATTTAGATAATTGACAACCTGAGGATTAATTATAAACATCGTTTGACATGTTTCAACGAACTTTACTGGTACTATTATGATGTATTGGTCTGCATGTTTAGACTGCCTTTGAGCCAGTGGATTACTGAACAAAACGTGCCAAKAAAACTGAGTTTTTGGGATATAAAGAGGGACTTTATCGAACAWAACYACCATTTATTGTGTASCTGGGACCCTTGTGATTGCAACCAGATGAAGATCTTCAGAGGTAAGGGATTTATTTTATCGCTATTTCTGACTTTCGTAATGCCTCTGCTTGGTTGTYAAATGTTTGTATGCTCTTGTAAGCGGGGTGCCGTCATCAGATAATCTCATGGTATGCTTTCGCCGTAAAGACTTTTTGAAATCTGACAAAGCGGCTGGATTAACAAGAAGTTCATCTTTTAACCGATGTATAACACTTGTATTTTCATGAATCTTTATTATGACTATTTGTGTAATTTGAAATTGGCGCTCTGCAATTCCACCGGGTTGTCGAGGTGGGTCGCTAGCAGCACGTCTTGCCCAAAGAGGTTTTAAAGTCCTCAAAACATATTTTCATCATGTGTTTTAAGAGTAACAACAGGTGTAAAATCTATCAAAATAAGGTTATTTTTGGTCAAGGTTGGCTAAAATTACACCTGTCTCATAGTTTATGTTAGGCACTGATCTAATATGACTTCAATTCCAAATAAATACATTAAAGTCCACTCTGTCCCCATCCAACAAAAGGCACAAAAATAACTGTTTTGCAGATAGTAAAACTGCATTAAATACAACGTTAACTAGATATCATTTGTGTCATTTAGAGCCTGGTACAGATAGTAAAACTACATTAAATACAACGTTAACTAGATATCATCTGTGCCATTTATAGCCTGGCACAGATAGTAAAACTACATTAAATACAACGTTAACTAGATATCATTTGTGTCATTTATAGCCTGGCACAGATAGTAAAACTAGCATCTTAAATACAACGTTAACTAGATATCATCGCCACATAACTTATGTCGAATTTAAAAGACACCGTTAACTTTACCGTTAGCTAGCTAACAACGTCTGTTACACTGTAACTTACCGGCAGCCTCACATAAAAACGTATTGGTTAACAAAGCTTTGATTATGACAAAGTCTATAGTAGTGAAAAGTCTCTCTCTCTATTGTAACTTACCACAAATTGCACATCATAGCCTATCTACATGAATGGTCAGAGTCTTTTCCTCCGTGCTAGGAAGAGTCGTTGGTCCTCTCACGGCGTTAAACCGATGTATTCTTAGCACTATCTCGAAGACCAACAGTCTAAGACGGTGTAATTGAGACCATAAACAGAGTACTAGAGAGTAGAGAAACGCTGTACGTCGTACGTACCGGATAGTATTCAGCAGAGCAATCTACTGCGTGCAGCAGGGCAGCCTCCCCCGGTAACCAATAGTTCAATTCCAACCCGTGTGGAATCGCCGTTCTGATAAGTGTGGGCCGATAGTAGAAGAGTGGATAATAGCTGGGGAGTAAATGGCACGGTTAAGATGCCGATTGGAAATTAAGACCGTGGTTGACGGGGAAACAACAAATCACAGAGAAAATGGTATATCAACCTGA
>NC_036871.1:1897281-1900808 GCF_002910315.2 Salvelinus sp. IW2-2015
CCTGTCTCATAGTTTATGTTAGGCACTGATCTAATATGACTTCAATTCCAAATAAATACATTAAAGTCCACTCTGTCCCCATCCAACAAAAGGCACAAAAATAACTGTTTGGCAGATAGTAAAACTGCATTAAATACAACGTTAACTAGATATCATTTGTTTCATTTAGCCTGGTACAGATAGTAAAACTACATTAAATACAACGTTAACAGATATCATCTGTGCCATTTATAGCCTGGCACAGATAGTAAAACTACATTAAATACAACGTTAACTAGATATCATTTGTGTCATTTATAGCCTGGCACAGATAGTAAAACTACATTAAATACAACGTTAACTAGATATCATTGTGTCATTTATAGCCTGGCACAGATAGTAAAACTACATTAAATACAACGTTAACTAGATATCATCGCCACATAACTATGTCGAATTTAAAAGACACCGTTAACTTACCGTTAGCTAGCTAACAACGTCTGTTACACTGTAACTTACCGGCAGCCTCACATAAAAACGTATTGGTTAACAAAGCTTTGATTATGATCAAAGTCTATAGTAGTGAAAAGTCTCTCTCTCTATTGTAACTTACCACAAATTGACATCATAGCCTATCTACATGAATGTGTCCTGTCAGAGTCTTTTCCTCTCCGTTAACCGTTAGCAGCAGTCTCGAGCCACAGCTGACGTTGACCACAATGAGCTACAAGTAGGACTGACGTCACTACCGGTGCAGCAGCCTCTGCAGCAGCAGCCTCCCCCGGGTCCTAGTGCCCGCCCGGTAACACGGTTAAGATGCGATGGAACGGTTGACGGAAAACAACAAATCACAGAGAAATATATATGACTGATAAATTGAATTGTTTAGGGTAGCTTTAGCTTTTGCTTTAATCAATTCTGAAAATACTGAAAACCAAAAGAAAAAAGAATAGTAGCCCTCCTCAGGAACCACAAAACCCTCACAGACCAACTTCTTCTTCATGATAAATGGCGGTCCACAAACCAACGTTAAAGTGCATGGCGCCACCCCTGTGCTGGAGTGTGTCCAATCACGGTTTACACCACTCTAAATCCTCCTACCTAACTCAGAACTCTGAGAAAATAAAAAAGAGTCCTACTAACTTCTAATAGACCCTCCCCCATCCCCCAAATCCCTTCCAACCCCCCCAACCCTGTCCAACCTCAATGACCCTACACTTCAATCTGTCCATCTCTTCAACATCTCTACAACAATATAACAACACATGCTCCACCGTTTCATTGACCATACCCTCCAGACACAAACCATTCACATGCTGCCAACCAGATGTAATGACCAGTTCAATGGACAATGTCCTAAACACAATCGAGTAAACACCACCTCTTCCTTCCTAATCTGACCTTTGATCCTTGGTCCACCGACCTTTAGAGGACATATAAATGTCCCTTGTGCTCAGAGTCCCATCTCTTCTGCCACACATCTATCAAAATGTCTCTGATCTTACATTTGGCCTCACCTCTACCCAGTGGAACATTAGTATCAATTATATCTTGTTTCAAAGCTCTTTTAGATAACTGGTCTACAATTTAATTTCCTTCCACACCCGAATGTGCTGGGACCCAGCAGAATCTCACTACTGCACCCATTCTTTCAATTCTCCATAATAACATTGATACCTACAACTGTCCAACCAAAACCACTGCCTGTTCTACTAGTATATTCCCAACAGTCATCTAGAACAGTAGCAGTGGGATGCTCAACCTCACAGCCTTTCAACCCAATAAGCTAATGACAATTTATTACGCCGTATATCCAAAGGCATCTCACCTGCCTGTCTCCACTAGTAAGACACATACAGATGTTGATTTAAATGCACCAATACATATCCTTAAAGCTATATACTGGATTCTGTCCAGCTTCTGAAGACAAGTCTTTGCTGCTGTTCCATAAACTATACACCTGTAATCAATTGTTGTCCTGATCAGAGCTCTATAAATATCCATCAACCATTGTCTGTCAGCACCCCATTCATAACCAGAGACCCACACAACCAACTACCACGAAAGTGATGGAATGAGAGAGAGAGAGACATCGTTACAACACTGTACATAGACATAATATAACGTTTCTTCTTCTTTGGAGTTTAACGGCGGTTGGCATCCAATATGTTGTATTATCGCCTCCAACTGGACAATAATATAAATCTATTTTACTTTGTGACACAAAATGGGAAAAGGGGAAATTATGATAATACTAAATAACACCCTTCCAACTAACCCTACACTCATTAAAAACCCACTGCCCCATTCCACTACTTTGACCCTATCTGCTCCTGCGCCATGCCAACGACCTGGGAGGACGGGACACCACCACTCAACACACCCTGGAACTCTGCTGAATTCAAATCTCGTATGACCAAATACTTCTCTGCAGCTGCCACCACAACATCTATTGTCTGTGATTTAGGGCGGATCCCTATCAGGATCCTTCACCCCCATCATCCTCTACTTTCTTCACTGCCTCAGCAGTGACAACCTGTTCCCAACAGTGGGGTCAGTGGGATTGGATAGGGACCCCTCTCCCTCTCTCTGATTGGAGGAGAGAAGGGAAATGGTGTGTCTCCTCTGGTCAACAATACTCACCTTGAYAGACTCCACAGCCTGTTGGAGCTCCTMCAGCTCCTTCTCTCTCTCCTGGAATCTCTGCTGGACCTTCTGCTGACTCATCCCCAGCTGCCTCTGTGGAGAATCACTCTTCAATGAGCTATCAAGCTTTATTAGTCCAGTAGATCAATAGTATAGTCATGTGACATAGGACCCAAAGAGAGGAAGGTCTACAATCCTGAGGAAGTCCCTTTACAATATGATATTATGTTGCTATGTGAATGATTATAGTTTTTATGGTAGGCCTACATGTATCAAGGGGTTGAGACTGAACTTTGGACTCATAAAAGGCCATTCAGAATGATAATAGTGTTTGACTTTAGAAAATGGTGATACATTTGGAGAATCTGATTAACGTTATTTATCTCAAGGTTGTGTTCATATTTGTGATCCATTCATTTGAATACTCTCATATTCAAACAGATTTATTCCACTGTATCTTTAATTCTTGTTTATCAGACAGTCACCAACAAGTTGTTTCTGCACTTTACTGTTTCTCTCAGCCTCCTCTGCTGGGCATACGCTGACACTTTGTATCATGCCTTTTATGTTCATCATTTACACATCAGACAGATTACACTGCTGGATCGGTCGACAGTAAACCTCCAGCAGTGTTTTATAGCCTCCTCCTCGTTGCTGCTTTCAGCTTGGTGCTTCTTCAAAGCAGGAAATTCATAGTGAGATTGGAGGTGAGTCTCACAGTAAGAGCCAGACACGCCAGACGGGACATGAAGGGCTTTCTGCTTTTCTTGGTCCCAGGGCAAAGCAATTCAACGCCACATCTTTCCAGGTTCCGCATAGCACATATCTATAATCTCTCCTTCCTCCAGTCTCCACTCAGTCCTCACCCCTACACAATTGTGTTTGTCTTAAGTGTCTCCTTT
>NC_036871.1:1900975-1904764 GCF_002910315.2 Salvelinus sp. IW2-2015
ATGTAAGGAGTTGATCCCGCTAGCAGGAGGTTATAAATATATGTTTTTTGTGTAATCATAACATTGTCTTTTGCAGCTGTATGACCCAGTGGGTGAATAAACTTGGTTTGAGTTTTTACTCTGTTCAGAACTAACAGACAATAAAATGGTGATACATTTGAAGAATCTTGGGTTAACATATCATATAGTCAAGGTTTGTGTTCATATTTGTGGATCCATTTCATTTGAATTCTCTCATATTCAAACAGCTTAGTTCCTACTGTATCTTTCATTTTTTGTTTGTCAGACAGTCACCAGCAAGTTGTTCTGGTCTTACTGTTTCTCAGTCCCTCTGCTGCAGTGACACTGTATCATGGCTTTATGTTCATCCATTGTACACAGATAACAGATACACTGCTGATCGGTACGACAGTAAACCTCTAGCAGTTTGTCATGATGAGAGCAGATCTTTCTCTGTAGTTGTGCGGTGGCTTTGACCAGCTTGTGCTTCTTCAAAGCAGAGATTCATAGTGAGATTGGAGGTGAGTCTCACAGTAAGAGGCCAGACACACCAGACAGGACATGAGGGCTTTCTGCTTCTGGTCCCAGAGCAGACATCACACGCCACATCTCCAGGTCCACATAGCACAGAGTAGGAGGTGGAGCAGCCTGGAGTCCTGTCTTCCTCAGTTTCTCCACCATATCAGCCAACATGTTATTTTTCCTCAGATTAGGCCTTGGAGTGAAGGTCTCTCTGCACTGAGGACAGCTATAGACCCCTTTCAGAACATCCTGATCCCAGCAGCCCTCAATACAGATTCTACAGTAATTGTGTCCACAGGGATGGTGACTGGTTCCTTCAGTAGATCCAGACAGACAGAACAACAGAACTGGTCCTGGTCCAGAAGATCTCCCTGTTGAGCCATTTGGATGGTTGTTCACTCTCACAACAGACAGACGACACAGAGACTCAGATCAGTTTCATTTCCACAGAAGAGAGTTTTTGGGAGGTATGGACTTTCTGGTTCTTACCAGATAGGTGAGTTTAGAGAGAGGGAGGGGTTAGAGAGAGGGAGGGGTTAGAGGGAGAGAGAGAGAGAGAGAAGAGAAATGCATGCAACGTCGAGAAGGAGACAAATATTTTAGTTCTAGGTTAAATTATAGTTCCTGGTTACATTTTATTTAATCCATTTATAAAAAGACTGTAATGTAACCAAATGTGGAAAAAGTCAAGGTGTCTGAATAACTTCTGAATGCCTGTAATGCCGTCTACAGTGCCTTGTGAAAGTATTCACCCCCCTGGGCATTTTTCCTATTTTGTTACCTTACAACTGGAATTAAAATAGATTTTTGGGGGGGTTTGTATTATTTGATTTACACAACCACAACCTCCCACTTTGAAGATGCAAATTGTTTGTTATTGTGAAACAAACAAGAAATAAGAGAAAAAAACAGTAAACTTCAGTGTGCATAACTATTCACCCCCCAAAGTCAATACTTTATAGATCCACCTTTTGCTGCAATTACAGCTGCAAGTCCCTTGGGATATGTCTCTATCAGCTTGGCACATCTAGCCACTGGGATTTTTTCCCATGTTTCAAGGCAAAACTGCTCCAGCTCCTTCAAGTTGGATGGGTTCCACTGGTGTACAGCAATCTTTAAGTCATACCACAGATTCTCAATTGGATTGAGGTCTGGGCTTTGACTAGGCCATTCCAAGACATTTAAATGTTTCTTCTTAAACCACTCGAGTATTGCTTTAGCAGTATGCTTTGAGTCATTGTCCTGCTGGAAGGTGAACCTCCGTCCCAGTCTCAAATCTCTGGAAGACTGAAACAGGTTTCCCTCAAGAATTTCTCCTGTATTTAGCATCATCCATCATTTCTTCAATTCTGACCAGTTTCCCAGTCCCTCCCAATAAAAAACATCCCCACACCTTGATGCTGCCACCACCATGCTTCACTGTGGGGATGGTGTTCTCGGAGTAATTAGAGGTGTTAGGTTTGTGCCAGACATAGCGTTTTCCTTGATGGCCAGATTGATCATGATKACCAGAGTACATTCTTCCATATGTTTGGGGAGTCTCCCACATGCCTTTTGGCAAACATCAAACGTGAGAGGCACAGCTGATTCAACTACTGTGGAACATAGAGTAGTAGTCGATTACCCAGTTTGACTTGCTTTCATTTCTTCTTGGCAGAACCCCTATCGCTCCTCCCTCGTTCCCTCAAACTTATTTTTAAGCAATGGCATTTTTCTGGCCACTCTTCCGTAAAGCCCAGCTCTGTGAAGTGTACGGCTTAAAAGTGGTCCTATGGACAGATTCTCAAATCTCCGCCGTGGAGCTTTGCAGCTCCTTCAGGGTTATCTTTGGTCACTTTGTTGCTTCTCTGATTAATGCCCTCCTTGCCTGGTCCGTGAGTTTTGGTCGGCGGCCCTCGGGATACTAAGATTCTATGACATTCATTGGCTGAGCTATAACCTTCTATTGCCGAGGAGACAAAAAATACACTTTGCTTGGAAAGTAATCTAATTCTGTCGCTATCAGTTGATTGAGCTATTAACCAATAATTACTGTAATAACTCATTATAATGTAATAACTTAAGGTATTATGTAATTTCTCCCCATTTTAGTTTGTCATTGTTTAAAATGGAGTCTTTAATTTATGAATTATTTCCCCCAATTTCAAGTGCAGAATGTTTTAAGGCCCAGTACATTTAAAAATGTGATTTTCCCGTGTTTTATATATATTTCTACACTATGAGGTGGAATAATACTGTGAAATTGTTGGGAAAATGATGATAATGCCCTTTTAGTGTAACAGCTGGGTAATGTTAGGTTTTATTACATACAGTCGGGAGGAACTACTGAATATAAGAGCAACGTCAACCATCATTACGACCAGGAATATTACTTTCCCGAAGTGGATCCAGTGTTTTGCCTTCCACCCAAGACAATGGATCTGATCCCAGCCGGCGACCCTATGCGACACCGTAAAAGGGGCAAACGAAGCGGTCTTCTGGTCAGGCTCCGGAGACAGGCACATTGCGCACCACTCCCTAGCATACTACTCGCCAATGTCCAGTCTCTCGACAACAAGGTTGACGAAATCCGAGCAAGGGTTGCCTTCCAGAGAGACATCAGAGACTGTAACATTCTTTGCTTCACGGAAACATGGCTCACTCGAGAGACGCTAACGGAGTCGGTGCAGCCAGCTGGTTTCTTCACGCATCGCGCCGACAGGAACAAACATCTTTCTGGTAAGAAGAGGGGCGGGGTGTATGCCTTATTGACCAACGAGACGTGTGGTGTGATAGAAAAGCATACAGGAACATCAAGTCATTCTGTTCCCACGGATTTAAAATTCTCACAATCATAATGTTCGATCCGCAATTATCATACCAAGAGAATCTTTCGATTATATCACAGCCGCATATATTCCCCCAAGCAGACACATCGACCGCCCTGAACAAACTTTATTTGACTCTATAGTAACTGGAAACCACATATCGAGGCTGCATTCATTGTAGCTGGGGATTTTAACAAGGCTATTCTGAAACAAGACTCGCTAAATTCTATCAGCATATCGATTGTCTACCAGGGCTGGTAAACCTTGGATCATTTTATACTAAACTTCCGCGACGCATATGAGCCCTCCCCGCTCTCCTTTCGGAAAGGCCACGACTCCATTTGTTGTTCCAGCTACAGACAGAAACTAAAACAAGAAGCTCCATGCTCAGGGTCTGTTCAACGCTGGTCTCGACCATCTGGATTCCCACCACGCTTAAGACGCTTCGATCACGTGGATG
>NC_036871.1:1911876-1918005 GCF_002910315.2 Salvelinus sp. IW2-2015
ATGACCACCCTCACCACGCCTCTGTAGAAAGACGGCTCCGCCAGACCATCCTGACCCTGCCCCTGTAAAGAGATCCTGCCAGACCGACTCCCTCCAGCCCTGTAGAAGAGCTCCCAGCCAGACCACCCTGCCCAGCCCTGTAGGAAGTAGGCTCTCAACCAGAACACCATCCCAGCCCCTGAAAAGAGCGCTCCTGGCCCGCCAGACCACCCTGCACAGCCCCTGTAGAAGAGGCTCCTAGCCAGACCACCCTGCCCAGCCCCTGTAGAAGAGGCTCCCAGCCAGAACACCCTGCCCCTGTAGAAGAGGCTCCTGGCCAGAACACCCTGCCCCTGTAGAAGAGCATTTTAAAATCAACACCTAGACTACACAAAAACAATCAAATAAATTTCTGAATGTAGCCCGAGCGTCAATTCCCCAAATTTGCGAATAAAGATTTACTGACTCTCATCTCGTAGACTGGGAAAAGCAATGTAGGTTGGATCTCGTCACCACCTCTGTCGTGTACCAGTTCACCATTGGCCTGAAATAAACCCTCAATTCAGAGGTCATGACTTTATCTGACGGATCCTGGATGGATCCGTGCACGGTTTTCAGCAGTTCCTTGGGACGACAGAGGCAGGTATTGAAATCCGGCTCGAAGGACCAAATGGTTACGAGAATTATGTTCTTAATGTTCAAAACCCAATTCAATTAAACTACTCAGTCTGCAACCCAGAATGTGTAAGATACTGGTTGAATGAAACAGACGGAGGCCCAGCTATGATAGTCCAATTGTTTATTCACGAGAGCGCTAATCCGTTGTACAAAACCAGTCATTTTATACTGGCTCCTTACGCACTTACATTCACACACAAACAGTAGGTATCCWACGCACATACTGTATCASTACCCAGCCGACAAAGATTAGGGAGACCTTGAGACCTTGAAGTCCTACCTGTCCTCTCCCAAATCTCTAGTCAGGTCGGCACCGAATTTAGCTCAGACGGTCTGAGATACTATAAAGACATATTGTACAGATATATTGTTTTACCCTAATTCTGACTAAAACTACACTCACATATATATCATTTTACTGACTAAAACTACACTCACAGATATATAATTGTACTGACTAAAACTACACACATCATTAGATTAATTTCATGATATTAATCAATTTCATACAATTATATGGTTTCAGGGTGGAATATTCTAATCATTAATTTAAACATATAAATTCCATTATCAGTCTGTCTATGTTGTGTTCTGGTTTGCATAGTGTTGGTGAGCTGATTATCGTTGTCTCTGATTGGGGATCACATTTAAGTCTCCATTGTTCCCACCTGGGGTGTGGGATATTGTTTTGTGTTTGTGCATGTGCACCACGTAGTCACCTTTCGTTGTTAGTTTATTGTTTATTGTTTTGTTTTTGCTAAGTTTCACTATTAATAAATTATGTGGAACTCAACCTTCGCTGCGCCTTGGTCCGTCTCTGACAGGTGGTTACGGAGGAAGAGCCTGGAGAAAATACAGAGAGTGGTTACGGAGGTATAACCTGGAGAAAATACAGAGAGAGGTTACGGAGGAAGAACCTGGAGAAAATACAGAGAGTGGTTACGGAGGTAGAACCTGGAGAAAATACAGAGAGAGGTTACGGAGGAAGAACCTGGAGAAAATACAGAGAGAGGTTATGGAGGAAGAACCTGGAGAAAATACAGAGAGAGGTTACGGAGGAAGAACCTGGAGAAAATACAGAGAGAGGTTACGGAGGAAGAACCTGGAGAAAGTGGTTAGAGCGTTGGACTAGTAACCGAAAGGTTGCAAGATCGAATCCCCGAGCTGACAAGGTACAAATCTGTCGTTCTGCCCCTGAACAGGCAGTTAACCCACTGTTCCTAGGCCGTCATTGAAAATAAGAATTTGTTCTTAACTGACTTGCTATATTAAAAAAAGGGTTAAAAAAAAAAAAAAAAAAAAAAAACCTGGAGAAAATACAGAGAGTGTTTACGGAGGAAGAACCTGGAGAAAATACAGAGAGCGGTTACGGAGGAAGTGTCACGCCCTGACCTTAGAGATCCTTTTTATGTCTCTATTATGGTTGGTCAGGGCGTGAGTTTGGATGGGCATTCTATGTCTGGTGTTCTATGTTGTTATAGTGTTGTATTTCTGTGTATTTGGCCGGGTATGGTTCTCAATCAGAGGCAGCTGTCTATCGTTGTCTCTGATTGAGAATCAAACTCGGGTAGCCTGTTCCCACCTGTGTTTGTGGGTGGTTGTTTCCTGTTTAGTGTTTGTTTCACCTTTCAGGACTGTGCCTTTGTCGTGTTTGTTGTTTTGTCAAGTGTTTCATATTTTAATTCAATAGAATGAACACTTACCACGCTGCACCTTGCTCCTCTTCTTCTCCTCCAGACGACAACCGTTACAGGAAGAACCTGGAGAAAATACAGAGAGTGGTAAATCCACAGTAGCCTTGTGGAATTATTCAGATATTTTCTCAGAACCGTAAACTGTAAGAACTGAATAAGAGGAAAACTAATTAAATGTTTTGTTGCTTTGCCATTTGCTAAATATTTCCATTCTCTCTCTCCTCGTGCTAGGAGGAGGCAGCCAGGAGAGGGAGCGCAGACAGAGAACAGAGGGGAACTTTAATAAGGAATGACAAGTTTTTGTGCCCAAGAGTCAACCCAGTCCCAAGACACACGGCTGCCCACGAGGTAACATAACGGTTTTCAACTTGTTCAGGGTTTAGGGTGTCATTTTATTTTATGTATTTAACCTTTATTTATTTAACTAGGCATGTCATATTCACCTTGTTGTTCAAAAATTCAAAAGGCACTCGGACATCTGAGCTATCTTTGTTGCAGGTGCCTGGTAACAGTTGAATAACTGCTCTGGCTAGTTTCACTGCTCTTTATTAACCTTTACTTTGAGGCCGATAAGTAAATCTTAATAAAGAGTAGATACTAGACAGAGCAGTGGTACTAGACAGAGCAGTGGTACTAGACAGAGCAGTGATACTATCCAGAGCAGTGATACTAGCCAGAGCAGTGGTACTAGCCAGAGCAGAGATATTAGCCAGAGCAGTGGTACTAGACAGAGCAGTGGTACTAGCCAGAGCAGAGATACTAGCCAGAGCAGATATACTAGACAGAGCAGTGGTACTAGACAGAGCAGTGTTACAAGCCAGAGCAGTGTTACTATACAGAGCAGTGTTACTATCTAGAGCAGTGATACTAGACAGAGCAGTGATACTAGAAAGAGCAGTGATACTAGCCAGAGCAGTGATACTAGCGTACGTGTAGGTATGTACGTGTTACATTCCCCCCTTTCTTTGTTTCTGGGTTTGTTTCTATGTGTGTTTCAGGAAGGCTTCCTGAAATTCTAAGCAGCTGATTGGTCAGCCCCATTGCAGATTGGAGCTCTGACCCCGCCCTCTCGTCAGGAGAGCTGTCTTCAATTACCCACTCCTTAGGCAGCTTTAAATGCCAGTGTTCCTTTGTTAGGAGAGAGCTTCTTGGTATGTCCTGTGTTTCGTTGTTGGTCTGTATGAATTTTTGTAAAGTATTTTGTAGCTGTTCCTTCTGACGTTTGTGACTGTAATCAAAAACAGTGAAATTGTTCACTTTATGTTTGTATTATTCTGTTTCATTTGTTCCCAAGGGGAAGGGAAGGCACCTTGGGATTGCTAAGGCAAGAGGCCTGCGGGCATACATAAACCCGTACTATTTACTATACACTAGGTAAGACCTGGGCGGACCATCCCCTGTATTTTGGTTAGCGCACCAGGTAGTGCTAGTTAGGTAAGTATTTCTACTTCCGGCGCCGACAGAGATGGCCGCCTCGCTTCGCGTTCCTAGGAAACTATGCAGTATTTTTTTTCTTTTTTATGTGTTATTTCTTACATTGGTACAAGAGGGTGACCTGCAGGTAAGCAAGACACCACTGAATCCTCTGGTCTTCTAGAACCAAGAGGGTGGCCTGCAGGTAAACAAGACACCACTGAATCCTCTGCATGTGGAAACAGACCTGCGTTAAAATAAGGTTGAATACTTAATAAGCAGTGGTTGATTGATTTTGTTGTAATGGAACCAATAGAAACGTCCTAACCCTAGAAACAAACCCCGCCCACCTGGAAGACTAAAGGAAATCTTCCGGCACCGAGATGGCCGCCTCGCTTCGCTTTCCGAGGAAAATATGCAGTATTTTGTTTTTTTATGTGTTATTCCTTACATTGGTACCCCAGGTAATCTTAGGTTTCATTACATACAGTCGGGAGGAACTACTGAATATAAGAGCAACGTCAACTCACTATCATTACAACCAGGAATATGACTCTCCCGAAGCGGATCCTGTGTTTTGCTTCCACCCAGTACAATGGATCTGATCCCAGCAGGCGACCCTAAACAACGACGCCGTAAAAGGGGCAAACGAAGGGGTCTTCTGGTCAGGCTTCGGAGATGGGCAGATCGCGCTCCACTCCCTAGCATACTACTCGCCAATGTCCAGTCTCTTGACAACAAGGTTGATGAAATCCCAGCAAGGATAACATTCCAGACCGACATCAGAGACTGTAACGTTCTTTGCTTCACGGAAACATGGCTAACTCAAGAGACGCTAACGGAGTCGGTGCAGCCAGCTGGTTTCTTCACACATCGCGCCGACAGAAACAAACATCTTTCTGGTAAGAAGAGGGGCGGGGGTGTATGCCTTATGATTAACGAGACGTGGTGTGATCATAACAACATACAGGAACTCAAGTCATTCTGTTCACCTGATTTAGAATTCCTCACAATCAAATGTCGACCGCATTATCTACCAAGGGAATTCTCTTCGATTATAATCACAGCCGTATATATTCCCCCCCAAGCAGACACATCGATGGCCCTGAACGAACTTTGATTTTTGACTCTTTGTAACTGGAAACCACACACCCTGGAGGCTGCATTCATCGTAGCTGGGGATTTTAACAAGGCGATCTGAAAACAATTCTATCAGCATATCGATTGTGCTACCAGGGCTGGTAAACCTTGGATCATTGTTATACTAACTTCTGCGACGCATATAAGGCCTCGCCCTCCTTTCGGAAAAGCTGACCACATCCATTTTGTTGCTTCCAGCCTACAAACATAAACTAAAACAGCAAGCTCCCTCGCTCAGGTCTGTTCAACGCTGGTCGACCAATCTGACTCCCACTTAAGACTGCTTCGATGACGTGGATTGGGATATGTTCCGCATTGCGTCCAACAACAACATTGACGAATGCGCTGATTCGGTGAGGAGTTAATTAGAAAGTGTATTGACGATGTTACCCACAGCAACGATTAAAACATTCCCAAACCAGAAACCGTGGATTGATGGCAGCATTCGCGTGAAACTGAAAGCGCGAACCACTGCTTTTAACCAGGGCAAGGTGACCGGAAACATGACCGAATACAAACAGTATAGCTATTCCCTCCGCAAGGCAATCAAACAAGCTAAGTGCCAGTATAGAGACAAAGTAGCGTCGCAATTCAACAGCTCAGACACAAGAGGTATGTGGAGGGTCTACAGTCATCACGGATTACAAAAAGAAAACCAGCCCCGTCGCGGAACAGGATGTCTTGCTCCCAGACAGACTAAATAACTTTTTTGCTCGCTTTGAGGACAATACAGTGCCACTGACACGCCCGCTACCAAAACCTGCGGGCTCTCCTTCACTGCAGCCGAAGTGAGTAAAACATTTAAATGTGTTACCCTTGCAAGGCTGCAGGCCCAGACGGCATTCCCGCCGTGTCTCAGAGCATGCGCAGACCAGCTGGCTGGTGTGTAAGGACTATTCAATCAATACTTATCCAGTCTGCTGTTGCCACGTGCTTCAAGAGGGCCCGATTGTTTCCTGTTCCAAAAAGCTAAGGTAACTGAGCTAAACGACTACCGCCCCGTAGCACTCACTTCCGTCATCATGAAGTGCTTTGAGAGACTAGTCAAGGCATATCACCTCCACCCTACCTGACACCCTAGACCCACTCCAATTTGCTTACCGACCAATGGTCCACAGACGACGCAATCACAATCACACTCACATGCCCTAACCCATCTGGACAAGAGGAATACTCTATTGAGAATGCTGTTCATCGACTACAGCTCAGCATTTAACCAAGCATA
>NC_036871.1:1923668-1925815 GCF_002910315.2 Salvelinus sp. IW2-2015
TCCCGTGTTTGTAGACAGGTGTTTATGACACCCAGTAAGTCCGTGTTGGACATTTTGGTTTGCCGGTTGGGCATTAAAGATCACCGTATTGAAGCTCTGCTGTTCCTGCGTCTGATTTCACACCCCCCGACATGCAGGTCGTTACAACTAGCCACTTTAAACTATGCCACTTTATGTTTATATACCCTACATTACTCATCTCATATGTACTGTATATACTGTACTCTATACCATCTACTGCATCTTGCCTATGCCGTTCTGTACCATCACTCATTTATATATCTTTATGTACATATTCTTTATCCCTTTACACTTGTGTGTGTATAAGGTAGTAGTTGTGGAATTGTTAGGTTAGGTTACTTGTTGGTTATTACTGCATTGTCAGAACTAGAAGCACAAGCATTTCGCTACACTCGCATTAACATCTGCTAACCATGTGTATGTGACAAATAAAATTTGCTTTGATGTAGTGGGTGGGTAGGTAAGGTAGGAGAGGGGGCTCTAACTTTTACTTTCTTTGGTTTGGTTCCGTCCAGCCCCTTTACCCCAAATTACCGTGTGAAGGAAATAAATTCCCTGTAAACGGTACTAATCTCTGCCTCTGTCATCTCGACCTGCACCTACAATCCCATACCTCTTTCCCTCCACGGGGAGTTGAGGTGTAGCAGGGTGTTGCGTTCCCTCTTACAAGAGGCGTGCGTAACAGTAGGCAGGACCAATCGGAAAAGATAGGTAGGAGCAAGCCCATGTAATGCTTTGTAGGTTAACAGTAAAACCTTGAAATCAGCCCTAGCCTTAACAGGAAGCCAGTGTAGAGAGGCTAGCACTGGAGTAATATGATCACATGTTTTGGTTCTAGTCCAGATTCTAGCATTCGTGTTTAGCACTAACTGAAGTTTATTTAGTGCTTTATCCGGGTAGCCGGAAAGTAGAGCATTGAAATAGTCTAACCTAGAAGTGACAAAGCATCGATGAATTTTTCTTCATTATTTTTGGACAGAAAGTTTCTGACTTTTGTTACGTAGATGAAAAAAAGCTGTCCTTGAAACAGTCTTGATATGTTTGTCAAAAGAGAAATCAGGGGCCAGAGTAACGCCGAGGTCCTTCAGTTTATTTGAGACGACTGTACAACCAACAAGATTAATTGTCAGATTCAACAGAAGATCTCTTTGATTCTTGGGACCTAGAACAAGCATCTCTGTTTTGTCCGAGTTTAAAAGTAAAACATTTTCCGCCATCCACTTCCTTATGTCGGAAACACAGGCTTCCAGAGAGGCTTTATTACGGCCACTTTTAGTGAGTCTGGTACACATCTGGTGGATTAGAGCAGTGCTTGTACACCTGCATTGCTTGCTGTTTGGGGTTTTAGGCTGGGTTTCTGTACAGCACTTTGAGATATCAGCTGATTGTAAGAAGGGCTTTATAAATACATTTGATTTGATTATGTTCAACATAGGAGGGCCAAGCACAGGAAGCAGCTCTTTCAGTAGTTTTAGTTGGAATAGGGTCCAGTATGCAGCTCGAAGGTTTAGAGGCCGCGATTATTTTCATCAATGTGTTAAGAGATATAGTACTAAAGAACTGTGTTCTCCCCTAGTCTTGAGACCAGGCTGTCTACATGACACAGTACATCTAGTCTATGAGACCAGGCTGTCTGCATGACACAGTACATCTAGTCTATGAGACCAGGCTGTCTATACACAGTGACACAGTACACCTAGTCTATGAGACCAGGCTGTCTACACACAGTGACACAGTACATCTAGTCTATGAGACCAGGCTGTCTACACACAGTGACACAGCGCATCTAGTCTATGAGACCAGGCTGTCTACATGACACAGTACATCAGTCTATGAGACCAGGCTGTCTACACACAGTGACACAGTACATCTAGTCTATGAGACCAGGATGTCTACATGACACAGTACATCTAGTCTTGAGGTGGACTATGAGACCAGGCTGTCTATACACAGTGACACAGTACATCTAGTCTATGAGACCAGGCGTCTACATGACACAGTACATCTAGTCTATGAGACCAGGCTGTCTATACACATGACACAGTACATCTAGTCTATGAGACCAGGCTGTCTACATGACACAGTACATCTAGTCTATGAGACCAGGCTGTCTATACACAGTTGAC
>NC_036871.1:1925840-1936759 GCF_002910315.2 Salvelinus sp. IW2-2015
GGGAGTGCATTTTGGGCACTTCCATATTTCATCGAATGTACAGCTGTGTGTCTATCCGCATAGCATGAACTTTAACATATATGTTTCTCGGATTTCGATCCAAGAGTAAATATTGGATTTCTAGCCAACCTGCTCACACTGCCTTGCTTCTGCATGGGTTAGGCCTGGTTTTGTATCGCACTTTTTGATACATCAGTGAGTGAGAAAGTTTATAAATATTTACTTTTGAATTTATTTGATGTGAACACACGAACTTGTACAGCTGATTTGTTCAGGGACCTGCACCAGATCAAACTGATATTCTTCGACAGATAAGGATTGAACACCGACTTATGTCCGTTTGACATTTGGGACTTCAAAGTTTCTCTCTCAAGAATTTGAATGTGTCGGTGATCAAATGGTGTATCATAGAAGCTAGACCCTATAGTTCTTTAGGAGGACTGAGCTCTTATTGCAGAGCCTTCGTCTGGTCACTCATTAAGGTCATTACCAGCCTTCACAAGGTGCAGTCTCAGTGTGACTGGGGTTCTAAAAACGATAAGCATTTTCTATACATGTTTGTGTTCAGGAAGGCAGTGGTGTTGTGCGCAACAGCTTTTTTTAAACATTGTTTAGAGAATGGAGTTCGATATATGGCGATAGTTTTATTTTATGGTAGGTTTTGGCTGTTTTCCAGATGAGGCTTTATTATGCGTGGCCACTTTTAGTGGTATGGTTACACATCTGGCTGCGAGTTTAGATGCGAGTGCTTTTACACCTCATTGGCTGTGCTGTTTGGGTTTTAGGCTGGTTTCTGTTAGCTTTAGATATCAGTGTCTGTGAGAAGCTCTTATTAAATTACATTGATTTGTTATTCAACATAGGAGGGCCAAGCACGAAGCAGCTCTTTCAGTAGTTGTTGGAATAGGGTCCAGATGCAGCTCGAAGGTTTAGAGGCCGCGATTATTTTCATCAATGTGTTAAGAGATATAGTACTAAAGAACTTGTGTCTCCCCTAGTCGTTAGACCAGGCTTGTCTACATGACACAGTACATCTAGTCTATAGACCAGGCTGTCTGCGACACAGAACATCTGTCTATGAGACCAGGCTGTCTATATCACAGTACACAGCAACCTAGTTGCTTATGATCTCGCGCTCCGTCTAACGGGGTGTGTGTGACCACAGGACCTCTAGTCTTAACACAGTGACACAGTACATCTAGTCTATGAGACCAGGATGTCTACACACAGTGACACAGTGCAGAAGAGATAAATATTTTTTGGCGCCAACCTGTCACTCAATCATTGAAACTTTTTTACTATTTTTAAACAGGGACAGAAAACAAAAAAGTTTGAAATGAGCGGGCTAATTGTGTTTTTTTTGTTCGCTTACTTGCGTTGTTTGTAACTTATTATTTTGTCCATTATGTTGCCGCTACCGTCTCTCATGACCCAAAATAATTTCTAGACATCAGGACTGCGATTTCTCACCACAGACTAGCAGAAACCTCTTTTTTTCCTTTCACGACTGCAATATCTGATGCTTCATGGAGTCGTGGCTGAACGACGACACTATCAACATACAGCCGGCTGGTTATACACTGTACCGGCAGGATAGAACAGCAGCGTCTGGTAAGACAAGGGGCGGCGGTCTATGTATGTTTGTAAACAACAGCTGGTGCACGATATCTAAGGAAGTCTCGAGCTATTGCTCACCTGAGGTAGAGTTTCTCATGATAAGCTGTAGACCAAACTATCTACCTAGAGAGTTTTCATCTGTATTATTTGAATCTGTTTACATACCACCGCAGTCAGAGGCTGGCACTAACACAGCATTGAATGAGCTGTATTTCTCCATAAGCAAACAAGAAAACGCTAACCCAGAGGCAGCGCTCCTAGTAGCCGGGGACTTAAATGCAGGGAAACATAAATCCGTTTTACCAAATTTCTATCAGCATGTTAAATGTGCAAATAGAGGGAAAACTCTAGACCACCTATACTCCAAACACAAAGCTCTCCCTCGCCCTCCATTTGGCAAATCTGACCATTATTCAAGCCTCAAAGTTCTATCCTTCTGATTCCTGCTTACAAGCAAAAAATTAAAACAGGAAGCACCAGTGACTAGATCAATAAAAATGTGTTCAGATGAAGCAGATGCTAAGCTACAGGACAGTTTTGCTAGCACAGACTGGAATTTGTTCTGGGATTCCTCCGATGGCATTGAGGAGTACACCACATCAGTCACTGGCTTCATCAATAAGTGCATCGATGACGTCGTCCCCACAGTGACCGTACGTACATACCCCAACCAGAAGCAATGGATTACAGGCAGCATCCACACTGAGCTAAAGGCTAGAGCTGCTGCTTTCAAGGAGCGGGACTCTAACCCGGAAGCTTATAAGAAATCCCGCTATGCCCTCCGACAAACCATCAAACAGGCTAAGCATCAATACAGGACTAAGATGGAATCGTACTACACCGGCTCTGACGCTCGTTGTATGTGGAAGGGCTTGCAACCCATTACAGACTACAAGGGAAAAGCTACACAGTGACACGAGCCTACCAGACGAGCTAAACTACTTCTATGCTCGCTTTGAGGCAAATAACAATGAAACATGCATGAGAGCACCAGCTGTTCCAGAAGACTGTGTGATCACGCTCTACGCAGCTGATGATAGTAAGAACTTTAAACAGGTCAACATTCACAAGGCCACAGGGCCAGATGGATTACCAGAACGTTTACTGCGAGCATGCGCTGACCAACTGGCAAATGTCTTCACTGACATTTTAAACCTCTCCCTGTCCGAGTCTGCAATACCAACATGTTTCAAGCAGACCACCATAGTCCCTGTGCCCAAGAACACAAAGGTAACCTGCCTAAAGGACTACCGACCCGTAGCACTCATGTCTGTAGCCATGAAGTGCGTTGAAAGGCTGGTCATGGCTCACATCATCACCATCATCCCAGAAACCCTAGACCCACTCCAATTTGCATACCGCCACAACAGATCTACAGATGATGCAATCTCCATTGCACTCCACACTGCCCTTTCCCACCTGGATAAAAGGAACACCTATGTGAGAATGCTGTCTGTTGCTATTCATTGACTACAGACAACAGCTCAGCTAATGACCCTGGGACTAAACGCCTCCCTCTGCAACTGGATCCTGGACTTCCTGACAATCGGTAACAGGTAGGTAGCAACACATTCGCCACGCTGATCATCAACACAAGGGCCCCTCAGGGATTTCGTGCTCAGTCCCCTCCTGTACTCCCTGTTCACTCATGACTGCACGGCCAGGTACAACTCCAACACCATCATTAAATTTGCCTAAATTTGCCTGATAACCGACAACGACGAGGCAGCCTATAGGGAGGAGGTCAGAGACCTGGCCATGTGGTGCCAGGACAACAACCTCTCCCTCAACGTGATCAAGACAAAGGAAATGATTGTGGACTACAGGAAAAAGAGGACCGAGCACTCCCCCATTCTCATCGATGGGGCTGCAGTGGAGCAGGTTGAGAGCTTGAGAGTGAGAGTGTCCACATCATCAACAAACTAACATGGTCCAAGCACACCAAGACAGTCCTGAAGAGGGCACAACAAAACACATTCCCCCTCAGGAGACTGAAAAGAATTGGCAAGGGTCCTCAGATCCTCAAAATGTACTACAGCTGCACCATCGAGAGCATCCTGACTGGTTGCATCACTGCCTGGTATGGCAACTGCTCGACGTCCGAYCACAAGGCACTACAGAGGGTAGTGCRAACGGCCATCCAGGACCTCTATACCAGGCGGTGTCAGAGRAAGGCCCTAAAAATTGTCAAGGACCCCRGCCACCCTAGAYAWAGACTGTTCTCTCTGCTACCACACGGCAAGTGGTACCAGAGCGCCAAGTCTAGGTCCAAGAGACTTCTAAACAGCTTCTACCCCAAGCCATAAGACTCTTGAACTACTTGACAAATGACTACCCAGACTATTTGCAGTGCGCCAACCCCCTCCCCCCTCCTTCCTCCAACCACTTATTTTCACCACTGCTACTCTCTGTTGTCATCTAAGCATAGTCACTTTAATAACTCTACCTACATGTACATACTACCTCAAATAACCGGTGCCCCGACACATTGACTCTGTATCGGTACACCCCTGTATATAGTCTCGCTATTGTTATTTCACTGCTGCTCTTTAATTACTCGTTACTTTTATCTCTTATTATTATCTGTGTTTTTTGAAACTGCATTGTTGTTTAGGGGCTCGTAAGTAAGCACTTCACTGTAGGGTCTACACCTGTTGTTTTTGGCGCATGTGACTAATACCATTTGATTTGAGTTTCACTACTAGCTCAGCGCTGGTAATAAACACCAGTGTAGTTTTTCTTCTGTTAAGTCAAACAGCAGTTACCTTGCCAGCTATATCAGTCATCTAAAGAGTAGCCAGTTCCGGTTCTGCTTGCTCTACGTCTGGGAGAAAGTACGACTTTTGCTTGTGAGACTTTTGAATGTGGGTCAAAAGGGTAATAAATGTATTATCGGAGTAATTTTTATTTTTGTACAGTGTCCTTCGCGACCATCTACCGAATACCTGCCCTCACTGTCATTAACAGGACTGTGGGAAAACAGTGCCTGACAGGCGGGTCAGAGGACACTGTCTACTGGTCGCTCCCGCATCCCGATGGCACAGCAGGTGGGAGGATGGGGCAGAGGACACTGTCTACTGGTCGCTCCCGCTTCCCGATGGCACAGCAGGTGGGAGGCTGGGGCAGAGGACACTGTCTACCGGTCGCTCCCTCTTCCCGATGGTACAGCAGGTGGGAGGCTGGCGCAGAGGACACTGTCTACCGGTCGCTCCCGCTTCCCGATGGCACAGCAGGTGGGAGGCTGGGGCAGAGGACACTGTCTACNNGTCGCTCCCGCTTCCCGATGGCACAGCAGGTGGGAGGCTGGAGCAACATCATGTTCTAGCTAACCAGCTAGCTTGCTAAACCTTGTGCTAGCTTGCTAGTTAGCAAGCACATGTGTCACCTCTGCCTCTCTACTGCTGTGTACCGGAGAAAACCGTGCCCAACAGGAGGGGGCGAAGGACACTGTCTACCTGTCACTCCCGCTAGCAGAGCAGAGCAGGCTTGCTAGTTAGGGACACCGTGCTAGCTAGCTAGCATGCTAGTTAGCTAACTAGCAGAGTGTGTCCTTCGCTCCCGCCTGCCAAACATCTGCACTCGCCTTCTGTAATAGACCTACAGAAAAACAGTGGCCGAGCGGCGGGACGAAGGACACTGTTTACCAGTTTACGGCTAGCTATCTACCGTTGTCACCTCCGCCTCAGTGACATGTTTTTAATCTTCTCGTGCATTTATATGATCAACACAAGCAGTATCTTTAACAGCACCATTTCAAGTTATTGATCGTTTGATAAACATACTTTTGTAAATAGAATATAGGTTTACATAAACTTCACCTCTTTATTTAACTTTCATAAAAAATGCTCACAGTGAGTTTTTAAATAATCTTACCCCCATTTTGTGCTCCACCTTCACAATTTGAAGTATTAAACAGACTTGATAACATATCAAAGTGAACCAATTAAATGTGTGGAATGCACTCATTTGGGATCTGGTGTTCAGCTGGGACTCTCTATCTTACTGGTATATTAACACATTTTGCAGGCCAAAACTCCATCCCACCAAAACAGGCTGAAATGTCAAGTGGTCTTTTCAMACAGCTGTTACACTAAAAGGACATTATACCTTAAGTTATTACATTCTGAATTATTACAGTAATTGCTCATTAATACATTAATACATTATAATTTGCAGTATGCCTGTCGGGCCCTTCACTCCTAGTGCCACTGACAAGGGGCCAATGTGTCACTAGAGGCAGGACTGATAAACTAATGACTGTCTCATGTTGAAAGTCCAAGTCAGTATCATGCATTTACTGCTCAAGTTATTCCATATACTTTGACTAGTCTAGTCATTCCATAAATGTTTTTGTGTATTGTACCTTGACTAATCAAATTCTTCCATGTATTAAAACAACAGTTTGGTGTGTTATTAATTGGGGGGTCAATTCTGTTTCGCATTGACGTTGCCACAGGATCCTGGATGGTACTTCCTGAATGAGAAGAATCAGAGGGGGTTGGTTAGGTTGGAAATGTCATTACATGTTATCAGCTGTAACATTGTCTGAATAGTAATGAATACCAAATGCTGTACAGGACTTACAACACATTCAGATAGTACTGAAGCGTTGTGATGGGAAGATGTGGCTGTTACTGCAGTGGTGTGGAGGCTGCATTGTGGGACCTGGTGGACTGACAGAGTTGGTGGGATGAGAGACCTGGTGGACTGACAGAGTTGGTGGGATGAGAGACCTGGTGGACTGACAGAGTTGGTGGGATGAGAGACCTGGTGGACTGACAGAGTTGGTGGGATGAGAGACCTGGTGGACTGACAGAGTTGGTGGGATGAGAATGGAGGAAGTCTGGTGGTCAAAACATGATGAACAAAACAAACAAGAAACATCAGAAATACTGATTTAACTGTTAAGTCTCAAATATATGTCTGGAAACATTAGACACAGTTTGTTATGATAAAACAACATTTACAACAGGTTTAACTGGGTCAGCTGGATTAGACTGAATTAAAGGATGGTTGACACCAATGCATGTGTAGAGCAGTTGTGTTCCTTGTTGGCAGTGGAAGCTGGAACACACATCACCCCAATCATCACACCTACAGAACATTCTGCTATTTGTGTCACGGTCGTTGTATGGAGGAGACCAAAGCACAGCGTGGTAAGCGTGCATTCTTAATTTATTAAAGAAATGCAACACCGAACAAACTAACAAAACAACAAAACGAAACGTGAAGCTAATACGGATAATGCAGACAAGCAACTAAACATAGAATAAGAACCCACAAAATACCCAAGGGAATATGGCTACCTAAATATGGTCCCCCAATCAGAGACAACGATAAACAGCTGCCTCTGATTGAGAACCAATTCAGGCCACCATAGACATACAATAATCCTAGACTTACAAAACCCCTAGACAAGCCAAAACTAACATACCCACCCTAGTCACACCCTGACCTACCCAAAATAATAAAGAAAACAGAAATAACGAAGGTCAGGGCGTGACAATTTGTAAATCAAGTTCCTCTAGATCTAGGATACGTGTTCAGTGTAACAGAGGTAGTATCACGTTGACGTCAMTGGAGAAGAATCTGTACTTACCTGATCTGTGGCCTCGCCTGGTTCCTCCCAGAAGCGGAGGTGGAACAACGTGGGGGATAATGGGGGGGAGGGTGATACCAGCCGCTCAACAACAGACCAACAGGCAGTTCTGGGAAACAGATGAACATTTCTGAGAAGTCACACCCCTACCTTTGTCTTGACATATAAATTATTGTTTGGTTTTGTACAAGCTATTGTATATAGATGCAGAATCCAGTGGGGTGAATAAACTTGGTTTGAGCTTTTCTCTGCATTCGTTTGAGTTAATACTCTGTTCACAACTTAACACCTTGCTTCCATGTATTTACTTTAATCCCTAAATGTTTTTAATCATCTCCAGAATTACAATTAAATGAACCTTGTTTTCACATTAAACATAAAGAAAAGGGAGGTGACATGTTTTAATCTTCCCGTGCAGTCACATGATGACAAACACAAGCAGTATCTGTAACAGCACCGTTTCTAGACAGACAACAGAGGATGTTCATGATGTTCTGATAAACAGACAATTAGAATTAGAATAAAGGTTAACATAAACTTTTCCTCTTCAGTTAACTTTCATAATAAATGCTTCAAAATTAGTTTTGAAAGAATCTTTACCTCCACAAATGAAGTATTAAAACCACTTGAGAAGCTGTCATTGTGAACAGATTACATTTGTGAAATCTACTCATTTGGGATCTGGTGTTACACTTAAAGGGCATTATCTCTACAGGATCCGTATCCCCCCACGAGACGGTTGAGCTAACGTAGGCTAATGTGATTAGCATGAGGTATAAGTAACAAGAACATTTCCCAGGACATAGACATATCTAATATGGGCAGAAAGCTTACATTATTGTTAATCTAACTGCACTCTCCAATTTACAGTAGCTGTTACAGTGAAAGAATACCATGCTATTTTGTGAGGAGAGTGCACAGTTATAAACTTGAAAATGTATTAATAAACCAATTAGGCAGTCTCGATATAAAATGTTGAACAKAATGGTTCATTGGATCAGTCTAAAACTTTGCAAATAAACTGCTGCCATTTAGTGGCCAAAGTCTAAATTGTGCCAAACCTGAAATATTACATTATGGCCTTTCTCTTGTATTTCAAAGATGGGAAGAAAAAACATATATTTTTTCTCTGTGGGGGGGGCCTCTCAATAGCTTTTACCAGATCTAATATGTTATATTCTCCTACATTCATTTCACATTTCCACAAACCTCAAAACGTCATTTTAAATGGTATCAAGAAAATGCATATCMCTACTTCAGGTCCTGAGCTACCCGCAGTTAGATTTGGGTATGTCTTTAATTAAGAGGGTATCAAAATTATCACAATTTCTCAGTATTATTTCAACCTCACACAGTGTTGAAATATAAATATACACCAGTTATGCTAATTTGGACCACYAGGCTGCTGATGTCATGCTGTCTGTCGTTTTTGWATTTATACTTTTTCATAACGACAAGTTTGATGTCAGACTACAAGTTAATGTTCATGATGTCACTGTCTACAGACATGTCGATAAATGTAGTCTTTGGTTGTTTACTACATTACTGTAATCACTCTGTTTACTACACTACTGTAATCACTCTGTTTACTACACTACTGTACTCACTCTGTTTACTACACTACTGTAATCACCCTGTTTACTACACTACTGTAATCACTCTACTACACTACTGTACTCACTCTGTTTACTACACTACTGTAGTAATCACTCTGTTACTACACTACTGTACTCATCTGTTACTCCCTCTGTACTCACTCTGTTTACTACACTACTGTACTCACTGTTTACTACACTACTGTAATCACTCTGTTTACTACACTACTGTAATCACTCTGTTTAACTACACTACTGTAATCACTCTGTTTACTACAACTACTGTAATCACTCTGTTTACTACACTACTGTAATCACTCTGTTTACTACACTACTGTACTCACCTGTTTACTACACTACTTGTAATCACTCTGTTTACTACACTACTGTAATCACTATGTTGCTCTGGGAGGTGCAGGGCTGTTGACAGGGGTAGGGGTAGCCAGAAATAGGGGAGATGGGGAAGGTTTGGGCGAGTTGCTGTGGAGAGCACAGGGCTGTTGACCGGGGTAGGGGTAGCCAGGTGGAAAGCATGGCCAGCCGTAGAAAAATGCTTTTTGAAATTCTCAATTATTGTGGATTTATCGGTAGTGTTTCCTAGCCTCAGTGCAGTGGGCAACTCTGAGAGACTTTTCTGTGCAAAATGGAACGTGTTGAGCGAGAGGTAGCGTATGTTTTTTGGAATAGGAAACAGTTGACGGGAGAGATGTTAGCTGAGTATATAGGATCGCTAAAGGGACTGCGGCTACATGTGAGTTTGGGGCTGCACTAGAGGAGCAGCTGAGGGACCAAATAGTCTATGGAGTTGCCAGTAAGGAGCTGCGCAGGCAAGATGTTATTAAGCGTGGCATACGGGGAATCTAACCTGGGTAAAAGTATTGGACATTGTCAAAACATTGGAGTGCACAGCCAGAGTATGTAGAAATTCCAGCAGACACCGACTCAGTTGAGAACCAATCAGTTGAACACAAAACGGGAGGGCCATCGACCCGGATCCGACAGGGAGAAACAGTGGATGTCAGACCAGAGGAGGAGACATCAAAGCCCTGTTTTCACTGTTTGGGAAAGGACATTGACAGCAGACCTGCAGCTACAAGGAATCCAATGCAGAGCGTGCAAGAAGATGGACATCTTGCAGGGGGAGAGTATCTGCGGGGAACAGAGCGTTTTCTAATCAACGCTCTCAAACAACACACTGTAATCCAGTGAAGGGGACACGCTACTTGACGACAGATCAAGTTGAAGAGGCAGAACTGCTATCGCCTGCAGGCTCCAGCACAGTCAGAAATCACCAGTCAGAAAGGGACTTGGGACTTTTTACTGTGTGTAGTGATCGTGAGTATGTGAAAGTGTACATGGTCATGGTGAGATGTAACGGAGGAAAAGATAAAGATGGAGGTACAGTGAGGGAAAAAAGTATTTGATCCCCTGCTGATTTTGTACGTTTGCCCACTGACAAGAAATGATCAGTCTATAATTTTAATGGTAGGTTTATTGAACAGTGAGAGACGAATAACAACAAAAATATCCAGAAAAACGCATGTCAAAAATGTTATAAATTGATTTGCATTTTAATGAGGGAAATAAGTATTTGACCCCTCTCAATCAGAAAGATTTCTGGTCCCAGGTGTTTCATACGGTAACGAGCTGAGATTAGGAGCACACTCTTAAAGGGAGTGCTCCTAATCTCAGTTTCTTACCTGTATAAAAGACACCTGTCCACAGAAGCAATCAATCAATCAGATTCCAAACTCTCCACCATGGCCAAGACCAAAGAGCTCTCCAAGGATGTCAGGGACAAGATTGTAGATCTACAACAGGCTGGAATGGGCTACAAGACCATTGCCAAGCAGTTGGTGAGAAGGTGACAAAAGTTGTGCGATTATTCGCAAATGGAAGAAACACAAAAGAACTGTCAATCTCCCTTGCCTAGGGCTCCATGCAAGATCTCACCTCGTGGAGTTGCAATGATCATGAGAATGGTGAGATCAGCCAGAACTACACAGGAGGATCTTGTCAATGATATCAAGGCAGCTGGACCATAGTACCAAGAAAACAATTGGTAACACATACGCCGTGAAGGACTGAATCTGCAGCGCCGCAAGGTC
>NC_036871.1:1939935-1957387 GCF_002910315.2 Salvelinus sp. IW2-2015
CTCATCAAGAAGGCACTCCCCAGGATATCCCGATGACAATAAATGACCTGAAAAGTTGTCCTAAGTCCATTCATTTTAGCCACTTGTTGTTTAGCATGTTTCTAGCCCAGGAATCCATTTTCATGGACGGCACGAGCATCCCCCAGAACAAAAACTCACAAAGTCTCCGTTACCAGGTCGTAGAACAGTCAATGATGCTATGCCAATCCATATTTTTAGTTAATGTTGTTTTTTCTTAAATCAATCAATAAGGGAATCCAACCAGAAATCTTCATTGTCTGAAGAAAGAGCATTGGAACGAGAGCCACTCTCTCTCCGTTGAGCGGCCACAAAGACGACTGAAAGTGTTCTGACGACCACTCACGTAAAACTAGCCCCTAATGAGCCCTTCCTTTATAGTCGAATCAATCATATAACTAAAATCTAAAGACGGTGACATCTAGTGGAAGCCCTAGGAAGTGTTTGCTCATCCATAACTAGAAGGGGTATCATTTGACACTGATTTGAAAATCGAGTTCTCACTTCCTGTTTTGACCTCTTCTCAGGTTTTTGTCTGCCAAATGAGTTCTGTTATACTTACAGACATAAATCAAACAGTTTTAGAAACTTCAGAGTGTTTTCTATACAATAGTAATAATAATATGCATGTATTACCTTCTGGGACAGAGTAGGAGGAAATTCCGTTTGGGCACGCAATTTGTTCAAAGTCGAAATGCTGCCCCCTATCCCGATTAAGTTTTAAAGGCTGCTGCCGAATATACATAGACATGGAATCACTTGTCACTTTAATAATGGAACACTAGTCACTTTAATAATGTTTACATACTTCTTTACTCATTTCATATCTATTTACTGTATTCGATTCTCCTGTATTTTAGTCAATGCCACTCCGACATTGCTCATCCTAATATTTACATGCACCAACGGTCAAAAGCTTTAGAACACCTACTCATTCAAGGGTTATTCTTAATTTGTTTATATTTTCTACATTGTAGAATATTAGTGAAGACATCAAAACTACAAAATAACACATATGGAATCATGTAGTAACCAAAAAAATGTTAAACAAATAAAATATATGTTATATTTGAGATTCTTCAAAATAGCCACCCGTTGCCTTGATGACAGCTTTGCACACTCTTTGCATTCTCTCAAACAGCTTCATGAGGTAGTCACCTGGAATGCATTTCAATTAACATGTGTGCCTTCTAAAAAGTTAATTTGTGGAATTTCTTTCCTTCTATATGCATTTGAGTAAATCAGTTGTGTGACAAGGTTGGGGGGGTATACAGATGATAGCCCTATTTGGTAAGAGACCAAGTCCATATTATGGCAAGAACAAGAACCGCGGTGTAGGTGAACAGATGATCTCTGCATGTGTATTTCCCAACGTAAAGCGTGGAGGAGGAGGTGTTATCGTGTGGGGGTCCTTTGCTGGTGACACTGATATATTTATAATTCAAGGCACACTTAACCTTTCACGAGCCTCTACCCCGGGTCCGGGAKCACCCCCCACCCCCCCCACACACTAATTAGCATAGCTAGCATAGCTTCAAAAGTAGATAGTAGCATCTAAATATCATTAAATCACAAGTCCAAGACACCAGATGAAAGATACAGATCTTGTGAATAAAGCCACCATTTCAGATTTTTTAAATGTTTTACAGGGAAGACAAAATATGTAAATCTATTAGCTAAACCGTTAGCAAAATACACCACTATTCTAACTCCATCAGTTTCTTACTCCTTCAGGTGCTATCACCAAATTCGGCTCAACTAAGATATTGATATCCACTAACCAAGAAAAAACCTCTTCAGATGACAGTCTGATAACATATTCATGGTTATAGGATAGTTTTTGTTAGAAAAAAGTGCATATTTCAGGTAGGAAATCACAGTTTACAATTGCACCGACCATCGCAAATCGACTAGAATTACTAGATAGAGCAACGTGTATGACCAATTTACGCATCATAAAACATTTCATAAAAATAGACCAAAGCATAGCAATGGAAAGACCCAGTTCTTGTGATTTCAGACCATATTTCAGATTTTCTAAGCGTTTTTTCAGCGAAAACACAATAAATCGATAAGTTAGCATACCACATGTGCAAACGTTACCAGAGCATCGATTCCAGCCAAAGAGCGCTATAACGTAATCACCGCCAAAATATATTAATTTTTTCACTAACCTTCTCAGAATTTCTTCCGATGACACTCCTGTAACATCATTTTTACAATATACATATACAGTTTGTCGAAAAGAGTGCATATTTAGCCATACAAAACCGTGGTTACACAATAAAAAACTAGGAAATCAAGCCTCAATATGTCTTGAAGTCATCTATCAGAGTGATCTAGTTTAATTGAAAGCTAAATAATACTTGACTAAAAATACAGGGTTTACAGGAATCGAAAGAACAAATTAGTTCTTAATGCAACCGCTGATTTACATTTTTAAAATTATCCTTACTTTTCAATACAGGGTTCGCCAAGTGAAGCTATACCAAACAAAATGGCGAAATATGCGTTTAAAATATTTCGACAGAAAACACGATTTATCATATTAAATATTGCTTACTTTAGCTGTTCTTCCATCAGCATTCTTGGGCAATGGTATCCTTTCTATGTTATAAACGTCTTTTGGTCGATAGATGTCCTCTGTCCTTCGAAATGTCCACCACCAACGACCGACATCCCAAAACGTGTCCAAACTTTCAGAGTGCACGACAAATAAATTCCTCAGAATCGCACTAAACGGATATAAATTGCTATAAAACGGTTCAAATTAACTACATTATGATGTTTTTAACAACTATAACGACTGAAAACATGACCGGAGAAATATTGCTGGTTAGAAAACGATTTGGAACGAGGCAGGTCCGATGGCCTTCACGCTTGAGGCGCACGTTGAGAAAGGGGGTCTCTGTACATTTTGGTCTTTTATAAATGGCTGTGAATGTCCCATCGATTCATTGAAAACGTGATGACGTACAGACACCCAGAGGAAGACGTAGGCAGTGTCGGTTTCTTCATAGCATTCACTGTCGCCTTAAAAACAGACCCCAGATCAGAGGTAAAAATTTCTGAAATCTGAACCCTGTCATGAAAAGTGCTGTAGAAATTGTTCTGTACCACTCAGAGACAAAATTCCAACTTCTATAGAAACTAGAAGGTGTTTTCTATCCAATAATAACAATAATATGCATATTGTACGATCAAGAATTTAGCACGAGGCAGTTTAATTTGGAGACCCAAATATGCTAATGCGAACAGCACCCTATAGTGTCCAAGAAGTTAACCAGCATTGCTACCACAGCATTCTGCAGTGATATGCCATCCCATCTGGTTTTGTTTTAGTGGGACTATCATTTGTTTTTCAACAGAAATATGACCAAATGACAATGACCAAAACACCTCCAGGCTGTTAAGAGCTATTTTACCAAGAAGGAGTGTGATGTAGAGCTGCATCAGATGACCTGGCCAGCACAACCCCCGACCTCAACCAAATTGAGATGGTTGGGATGAGTCGGACCGCAGATTGAAGGAAAAGAACGCAACAAGTGCTCAGAATGTGGGAACTCATTCAGACGGTTGGAAAAGCATTCAAGGTGAAGCTGGTTGAATAATGCCAAGAGTGTGCAAAGCTGTCATCAAGGCAAAGGGAGGCTATTTGAAGAATCTCAAATATAGAAAGAAAAGGTGTTCTAAAACTTTTGACCTGTAGTGTATTTCTTAATTCCATTCTATAATTTTAGATTTGTGTGTGTTGTTGTTCATTGTTAGATACTACTGCATTGTTGGAGCTAGGAACACAAGCATTTTGCTACACCCGCAATAACATCTGCAAAATATGTGTATGTGACCAATCAAATTTGATTTGATTTCACACACATCATCCAGATACCGATTGTTTGGACATGGTGGTCTATAGCAGCTTCCTACAAGAATGGGGTTTATGTGAAGCAGAATTAACTTCTTGGAACTATAGGGGTGCTGTTCCGCATTAGCATATTTGGGTCTCCAAATTAAACTGCCTCGTGCTAAATTCTTGATCGTACAATATGCATATTATTTTTATTATTGGATAGAAAACACTTTCTAGTTTCTATAGCCGTTGGAATTTTGTCTCTGAGTGTACAGAACAATATCTACAGCACTTTTCATGACAGGGGTCAGATTTCAGAAATTTTTACCCTGATCTGGAGTCTGTTTTTAAGGCGACAGTGAATGCTATGAAGAAAACCGACACTGCCTACGTCTTCCTCTGGGTGTCTGTACGTCATCACGTTTTGAATGGAATCGATTGCACAATCACAGCCACTATAAAAGAACAAAACGTAGAGGTACCTCCCTTTCTCGTCGCGCGCCTGAAGCGTGAAGGACACGGACTTGCCTCATTCCAAATCGTTGTTTAGCCAGCAATATTTCTCTGGTCATGTTTTTACTCGTTATAGTTGTTAAAAACATCATAATGTAGTTAATTTGAACCGTTTTATTAGCAATTTATATCCGTTTAGTGCGATTCTGAGGAATTTCTTTGTTGTGCACTTTCTAGCTTTGGGAACGTTTCGGTGTCTCGGTCGTTGTAGTGGACATTTCGAAGGACAGAGGACATCTATCGACCAAAAGAAGATTACAACATAGAAAGGATACATTGCCCAAGAATCTGATGAAGAACAGCTCAAAGTAAGCAATATTTAATATGATAAATCGTTGTTCTGTCGAAATATTTTAAACGCATATTTCGCCATTTTGTTTTTATCGCGTCACTGGCGAACCCTGTATTGAAAAGTAAGGATAATTTTAAAAATGTAAGTCAGCGGTTGCATTAAGAACTAATTTGTCTTTCGATTCCTGTCAACCCTGTATTTTTAGTCAAGTATATGATTAGCTTCAATTAAACTAGATCACTCTGAAATGACGTCAGACATTTTGAGGCTTGATTTCCTAGTATTTTCATTTGTGTAACCACGGTTGTTGTATGGCTAAATATGCACATTCGAACAAACTGTATATGTATGTTGTAAAATGATGTTACAGGAGTGTCATCGGAAGAATTCTGAGAAGGTTAGTGAAAAAATTAATATATTTTGGCGGTGATTACGTTATAGCGCTCTTGGCTGGAATCGATGCTCTGGTAACGTTTGCACATGTGGTATGCTAACTTATCGATTTATTGTGTTTTCGCTGAAAAACGCTTAGAAAATCTGAAATATGGTCTGAAATCACAAGAACTGTGTCTTTCCATTGCTATGCTTTGTCTATTTTTATGAAATGTTTTATGATGAGTAAATTGGTCATACACGTTGCTCTCTATAGTAATTCTAGTCGTCTTGTGATAGTCGGTGCAATTGTAAACTGTGATTTCTACTGAAATATGCACTTTTTTCTAACAAAACCTATCCTATACCATAAATATGTTATCAGACTGTCATCTGAAGAGGTTTTTTCTTGGTTAGTGGCTATCAATATCTTAGTTTAGCCGAATTGGTGATAGCACCTGAAGTAGTAAGAAACTGATGGAGTTAGAAAATGGGGTATTTTGCTAACGTGTTTAGCTAATAGATTTACATATTTTGTTCTTCCCGTAAAACATTTAAAAATCTGAAATGGTGGCTTTATCACAAGATCTGTATCTTTATCTTGTGTCTTGGACTTGTGATTTAATGATATTTAGATGCTACTATCTACTTGTGAAGCTATGCTAGCTATGCTAATCAGTGTGTGGGGGGGTGGGGGGTGATCCCGGACCCGGGGTAGAGGCTCGTTAGAGGTTAACCTGTAGCCATATTACTTCAACAGTATTTAATATGAAATCCTCTCTAAGCTTCACAGGAATGTGGTTCTGAATATAGACTGCAACACCGCCCTCACTGGCATTTCTGTCTTTTCTGTAGATGTTACAACCATTTATTGCTTCCACTGTATCATCAAGGAATTATCTAAGTGAGTTTCAGAGATAGTCAGAATATGAATGTCATCTGTTACTAGCAACTTATTGATTTCATAAACATTGTTTCTTAGGCTACATACAGAGCATTCGGAACGTATTCAGACCCCTTGATTTTTCTCCGCATTTTGTTACGTTACAACCTTATTCTAAAATTGATTAAACAGTTTTTTCCCCTCATAAATCTACACACAATTCCCCATAATGACAAAGCAAAAACAGGATTTTAGAAATGTGTGCAAATTTATAAACATTTTCTTTTAAATATTACATTTACAGAAGTATTCAGAGCCTTTACTCAGTACTTTGTTGAAGCACCTTTGGCAGCGATTACAGCCTCAAGTCTTTTTGGGTATGATGCTACAAGCTTGATTTACCTGTATTTTGGGAGTTTCTCCCATTCTTCTCTGCAGATCCTCTAAAGCTCTGTCAGGTTGGATTGGAACATTGCTGCACAGCTATTTTGAGGTCTCTCCAGAGATATTAGATCAGGTTCAAGTCCGGGCTCTGCCTGGGCCACTCAAAGATATTCAGAGACTTGTCCCGAAGCCACTAGCGTGTTGTCTCAGCTGTGTGCTTAGGGTCGATGTCCTGTTGGAAGGTGAACCTTTGCTCTGGAGCAGGTTTTCACCAAGGATCTCTCTGTACTTTGCTCTGTTCATCTCTCACTCGATCCTGACTAGTCTCCCAGTCCCTGCCGCTGAAAATCATACACATAGCATGATGCTGCCACCACCATGCTTCACCTTATGGATAGTGCCAGATTTCCTCCAGACATGACGCTTGGCATTCAGGCCAAAGAGTTCAATCTTGGTTTCATCAGACCAGAGAATTTTGTTTCTCATGGTCTGAGAGTTTTTAGGTCCCTTTTGGCCATCTCCATGCGGGCTGTCATGTGCCTTTTACTGAGGAGTGGCTTCTGTCTGGCCACTCTACCATAAAGGCCTGATTGGTGGAGTGCTGCAGAGATGGTTGTCCTTCTGGAAGATTCTCCCATCTCCACAGAGGAACTCTGTAGCTCTGTCAGAGTGACCATCTGGTTCTTGGTCACCTCCCTGACCAAAGCCCTTCGCCCCCAATTGCTCAGTTTGGCCAGGCGGCCAGCTCGAGGAAGAGTCTTGGTGGTTACAAACTTTCTTCATTTAACAATGATGGAGGCCACTGTGTTCATGGGGACTGGCAATGCAGGAGAAATGTTTTAGTACTCTTCCCCAGATCTGTCTCGACACAATTCTGTCTCAAAGCTGTAAGGACAATTCCTTCGACCTCATGACGTGGTTTTTGCTCGGACATGCACTGTCAACTGTGGGACCTTATATAGACAGGTGTGTGCCTTTCCAAATCATGTCCAACCAATTGAATTACCACAGGTGGACGCCAAACAACTTATAGAAACATCTCAATGATGATCAATGAAAACAAGATGCACCCCAGCTCAATTTTGATTCTCATAGCAAAGGTTCTGAATACTTTTGTAAATAAATATTCTTAGGACTAGGCGTCCCGCTAGCGGGACACCTGTCGACAACTTCCGGTGAAATTGGAGGGCGCGCAATTCAAATATATAATCATAAGAATTATGGATATTAAACATTTAGGTACAGACAAGTGTCTTATATCGGTTAAAAGCTTAAATTCTTGTTAATCTAACTGCACTGTCTGATTTACAAAACGATTTACAGTGAAAGCATGCCATGCAATTGTTTGAGGACGGCACCGCACATCAACATTGTTTTCCACTGGCACAGGCTTCATAAAATCACAAAAATCAATTAAATATTCACTTACTTTTTGAAAATCTTCTTCTGATTTGCAATCCAAAGGGTCCCAGCTACAACATGTAGTCTCGTTTTGTTAGATAAAATCCTTCTTTATATGCCAAAAGTCAGTTTAGTTGGCGCCATCGATTTGAGTAATCTACTCGTTCAACATGCAGAGAAAGGAATCCAAAAAGCTACCATTAAACTTTGTTAAAACAAGTCAAAATACATTTCTATTTACTCCTCAGGTACCCAAAAATGTAATTCAACTATAATATTCAATATGGAAAAAAGTATGTTCAATAGTAAAACGATAATAGCAGGTGTGCATCCTCTTCATCGCGCACGCACAGACTAATTTCAAACTCTGAGTCCTAGTACTAGTACTAATTCTTATTCGTTTGGGAAGAAACAAGCTTTAAACCTTGAACAAATACTGCTTACATCTAGTGGAAGCCATAGGAATTGCAATCTGGGAGCTGGATTTGGATATGCCCTTATACTTTCCATTGTAAGAGCATGGGCTCTCTCAACAAAAAAATTCTGGTTGGTTTTTCTTTGGATTTTCTCCTACCATATCTATTGTATTATATTATCATACATTATTTTAACATTTCTACAAACTTCAAAGTGTTTTCTATCCAATGGTACCAATTATATGCATATCCTGGCTTCTGGGCCTGAGTAATATGCGGGTTACTTTGGGCACGTCAGTCGGACAGGAAGTGGAGAAAAATAGACCCTAGCCTGAAGAATACTGCTGTTTTTTAAAATTCTAAAACCCTGTTTTCGCGTTGTCGTTATGGGGTAGTGTGTAGATTGATGAAGGAAAACATTTATTTAATCTATTTTACAATCATTTCTGTAATGTAACAAAATGTGGAAAAAGTGAAAGGGTTTATACTTTCCGAACGCAATGCACTGTATCACTTCCCTTCATGAAGATCCAATGCTGAGGTGTAGTAAATCAAGTATCACAACATCACAGACCACATCTCACGTAGCCAGTTCTGTGGTCTGATGTGATTAGTGCCTGGCAGAGAGTGATTATTGATAAGAAACTGGAATGGAGAGAAAATATAAGTAACCTTTTCAAGAAAGCACAAAGCCCTTTGCTCTTTCATTGACTTCTAATACATAGAGTTGAAGTCAGAAGTTTACATATACTTAGGTTGGAGTCATTAAAACTCGTTTTTCAACCACTACACATTTCTTGTTAACAAACTTTAGTTTTGGCAAGTCGGTTAGGACATCTACTTTGTGCATGACACAAGTAATTTTTCCAACAACTGTTAACAGAGAGATTATTTCACTTATAATTCACTGTATCACATTTCCAGTGGGTCAGAAGTTTACATACACTAAGTTGACTCTGCCTTTAAACAGCTTGAAAAATTAATGGCTTTAGAAGCTTCTGACAGGCTAATTGACATCATTTGAGTCAATTGGAGGTGGACCTGTGGATGTATTTCAAGGCTTACCTTCAAACTCAGTGCCTCTTTGCTTGACATCATGGGAAAATCAGGTCTGGTTCATCCTTGGGAGCAATTTCCAAATGCATGAAGGTACCACGTTCATCTGTACAAACAAGAGTACGCAAGTATAAACAGCATGGGCCCACGCAGCCGTCATACCACTCAGGAAGGAGACGCGTTCGGTCTCCTAGAGATGAACGTACTTTGGTGTGAAAAGTGCAAATCAATCCCAGAACAACAGCAAAGGACCTTGTGAAGATGCTGGAGGAAACAGGTACAAAAGTATCTACATCCACAGTAAAACGAGTCCTATATTGACATAACCTGGAAGGCCGCTCAGCAAGGAAGAAGCCACTGTTCCAAAACCACCATAAAAAAGCCAGACTACGGTTTGCAACTGCACATGGACAAAGATCGTACTTTTTAGAAATATCCTCTGGTCTGATGAAACAAAAAATAAACTGTTTGGCCATAATGACCATCGTTATGTTTGGAGGAAAAAGGGGAGGCTTGTAAGTCGAAGAACATCATCCCAACCGTGAAGCACGGGGTGCAGCATCATGTTGTGGTGTGATTGCTGCAGGAGGGAAAGGTGCACTTCAAAAAATAGATGGCATTATGAGGTAGGGAAAACTATGTGATATATTAAAGCAACATCTCGAGACATCAGGCAAGAATTAAACTTCGCCAAATGTCTTCCAAATGGACAATACCCCAAGCATACAATCGAAATGTGGCAAAATGCTTAAGGACAACAAAGTCAAGGTATTGGAGTGGCCATCACAAAAGCCCTGACCCAATCCCAAGAAAATTGTGGCAGAACTGAAAAAAGCGTTTGCGACAAGGAGGCTACAACCTGACTCAGTACACCACTCTGTCAGGAGGAATGGGCCAARATTCACCCAACTTATTGTGGGAAGCTTGTGGAATCCTACCCGACACGTTTGACCCAAGTTAAACAATTTAAAGGCAATGCCACCAAATACTAATTGAGTGTATATAAACTTCTGACCGACTGGGAATGTGATGAAATAAATAAAAGCTGAAAAAAATAATTCTCTCTACTATTATTCTGACATTTCACGTTCTTAAAATAAAGTGGTGATCCTAACTGACTTAAGACAGGGAATTTTTACAAGGATTAAATGTCAGGATTTGTGAAAAACTGAGTTTAAATGTATTTGGCTAAGGTGTATGTAAACTTCTGACTTCAACTGTATAAAAGCAACAAATACCATTAACAAGAAGGGCCTAGAATTGTCTTATATGGTGAGCTACCGAGTGGCTAGGACAGGCAAGCTCCGTACTATTGTGGAAGACTTAATTCTTCCTGCTGCCGTGGATATGGCTGGGACAATGCTTTGGGAAACGGCAAAAAAAACTATACAGACAATGGCTTCATCAAACAACACTGTTTCACAACGCTTCAGTGACATGGCAGGAGATGTTTTGAAACAGTTATTGATTTGCATAGAAGCCAGTGAATTCTATGCGTTACAGATGGATGAGTCAACAGACGTGGCGGGCCTGGCACAGCTCCTGGTACATGTCCGTTACGTTTATGGGGGGTCAATTAAGGAAGACATCCTCTTCTGCAAACCACTGGAAACCAGGATAACAGGAGAGGATATTTTACTGGACAGCTTTGTGACAACAAATGAACTTTGGTGGTCAATATGTGTTGGTATTTGTACTGATGGTGCAAAAGCCATGACAGGAAGACATAGTGGTGGTAATGTGCGTGCAAGCAGTTGCTACCGACGCCACTTGGGTACACTTCAGCATCCACTGAGAGGCTCTTGCTGCCAATGGAATGCCTGACAGCTTGAAAGACGTTTTGGACATTACAGTGAAAATGGTTAACTTTGTTAAAGCAAGGCCCCTGAACACTTGTGTATTTTCTACATTAAGCAATGATATGGGCAGCGACCATGTTATGCTTTTACAACATACAGAAGTGCGCTGGTTATCAAGGGGCAAAGTATTGAGACGTTTTTTTTTTATTGAAAGATGAGCTTGAAGTTTTCTTTACTGACCATTATTTTCACTGTCTGACCACTTGCATGAGGATGAGTTTCTCACACAACTGGCCTGTCTGGGGGATGTTTTTTCTTGCAAGAATGATCTGAATCTAGGATTACAGGGACTCTCCGCAACTATATTCAAAGTGTGGAACAAATTTGAGTCTATGATTAAGAAGTTGGAGCTCTTCTCTGTCTGCATTAACAAGACAACACACAGGCCTTTCCATCATTGTATGATTTTGTGTGTGAAATAGTTATGTGCATCCTTTCAAGCACACCCTTCTCATTAACTTGTGATGTTATTCACAATTCGTGATCAACAAATAAGGTATTATATGTAAGACGGCTAAATAAAGAGCAAAACGATTTCTTATTATTATGTTATTATTTTTGCCCTGGTCTTATAAGAGCTCTTTGTCACTTCCCACAAGAAGGGTTGTGGCAAAAACTCATTCTTATGTTTAATTAATAAATGTAGCACATAGTGTTAGTGTGGCTGTCACGAACGTCGTAATCCTCCTCGTCTGAGGAGGAGTAAGGATCGGACCAAAACGCAGCGTGGTTAGAATACATACTTAATTTAATAAACAAAGAAATGAAGAACACTTAAACAAAGTACAAAACAACAAAACGAACGTGACACTATATAACGAAAGTGCAGACACAAGCAACCAACGTATAGACATAGACAATAACCCACAACCCACAATACAAAATAGGCTACCTAAATATGGTTCCCAATCAGAGACAACGCAAAACACCTGCCTCTGATTGAGAACCATATCAGGCCAAACACAGAAAAAGACAAACCAGACATACAACATAGAATGCCCACACAGATCACACCCTGACCAAACAAAACATAGAAACATACAAAGCAAACTATGGTCAGGGCGTGACAGTGGCAGGCTTACAATGATGGCAAAACACATAATTTGAGAGTGCGCTCACCCTGGTGCTAGAGGGGGTACGCAGCTGGAGGTTGAATGTTTGAAGGGGTACGGGACTATAAAAAGTTAGGGAACTACTATTATAAACGATAAATACCTGACCATACAGTTGTCGAAAGTGCTGAACAAGGACCAGGGCACAAATAATAATATAATAATAATAAATAATAATAATAAAAGATCACTGCACCTGTACATAGCCCATCTGTAAATAGCCCATCCAACTACCTCATCCCCATACTATATTTATTTATCTTGCTCCTTTGAACCCCAGTATCTCTACTTGCACATTTGTCTTCTGCACATTCTACCATTCCAGTGTTTAATTGCTATATTGTAATTACTTTGCCACCATGGCCTACCTATTGCCTTACCTCCCTTATCCTACCTCATTTGCACATGCTGTATATAGACTTTTTCTACTGTATTATTGATTGTATGTTTGTTTATTCCATGTGTAACTCTGTGATGTTGTATGTGTCGAAATGCTTTGCTTTATCTTGGCCAGGTCGCAGTTGCAAATGAGAACTTGTTCTCAACTAGCCTACCTGGTTAAATAAAGGTGAAATAAAATAAAAAAATTAAAAAATTAGACAAGTAATGTGTTGGCTAGGTCATTTATTGTTATATAATATTCAGGACTCGCTAAAAGATATACACCAATAACCCATCCTTGAGAACAAGTGGACCTGTGTAGAGTAAAAACTGACACAGCTCTTTCACTTTCCATCTTAATCTGTCAGCAAGTGGACAAGGTTTTCTGGCAAACTCCATTAGGGTGTACCTCCTTAAAGCTACAAGCCTTTCTAAGATAGAGGAAGCTACATAAGAATGCTATTCATTGACTACAGCTCAGCATTCAACACAATAGTGCACTCAAAGCTCATCACTAAGCTAAGGACCCTGGGACTGAACACCTCCCTCTGCAACTGGATCCTAGACTTCCTGACGGGCCGTCCCCAGGTGGAAAGGGTAGGTAACAACACATCTGCCACGCTGATCCTCAACACAGGGGCCCCTCAGGGGTGCTTGCTCAGTCCCCTCCTGTACTCCCTGTTCACCCATGACTGCCGTGCCATGCACGACTCCAACACCATCATTACGTTTGCCAACACCATCATTACGTTTGCCGACGACACAACAGTGGTTGGCCTGATCACTGACAACAATGAGACAGCCTTTAGGGAGGAGGTCAGAGACCTGGCAGTGTGGTGCCAGGATAACAACCTCTCCAAGTCTTTGTCAAAAAGGCTTCTTAACAGCTTCCCCACCCCACCCCACATTTTTACACTGCTGCTACTCTGTTTATTATCCATGCACCGTCACTTTATCTCTACCTACATGTACATATTACCTCAATTACCTCGACTAACCGGTGCCCCCGCACATCAACTCTGTACTGGAACCCCCTGTATATAGCCTCGCTATTGTTATTTTATTGTTGCTACTTAATTGTTTGTTATATTTCAACAACAAAAAATATTTCTTAAAACTGCATTGTTGGTTAAGGGCTTATAAGTAAGCATTTCACTGTAAGGTCTACACCGGTTGTATTCGGTGCATGTGACAAATAACATGTGATTTGATTTAATTTGACAGGAAGAAATACGACAGTGCAGTGGACCACTACTGCCCATCCACAGATCCAACAGGCGTTTCATGACCCCAAAACAAAAAAAATGCATGTAGTCATGAGGGAAGCCTGTCACCATATCAATATTAGTATGCAAAAGAGGAGACTGGATATGGTGGTGCTCTTCATTAACTAACTGATTAAAAAACCCATTGGTTCTAGGCCTGACATTAACCTCAGGAAATGTCACACGGTTGCCTTTGTAGACACCCCTTTGGTAGCACTTGTCACAGCCACTATATCCAGTGTGGGACTTGACACTTTTTAAAAAATGATCTAGCTGGGGCATCACACATAACAGAAGTTACATTTAAAAAAGAAAAAAAATCCCATGAAAAGAAAACCCCCACTTAAGCTTTTTTATTCAGTGACCAGGCCTTTTCGCATGTTCTTGGATAATTCAGAGTATTGACCAAAACTGAATGACAGAGCTCTTAAAAAGAGGAAGGCCATCAAAGTTAAGCTGCAACTTAACAGCATACCTTTCCGGAACACAAGACCATAGTCTTTGCAATAGTTTGTTAAGCACATTGACTATTCCAAATTAGTGAAATGAGACATCAGCCAGTGTCTCAATTTTATACAGAGTTTTGATGCCCAGTAAAGATCGCCCATCTTTGGAAAGAAAAATGTGGTAAATTCGAAAAATTATGAACATGGCAGATAAAGCAATCAACGGGATCCTAAACTCTACAGCCCAGTCTGCCAGGTGCCCATCAAGCCTTCACTCTCATCACCAGTAGAACTGTCTCCCTCACTTCTCTCACTGTCTGATAAATTGTCAACACCTGATCCTTCCCAATCCGCCACTTCTACATCAGACATGTCCATATCTTCCACGCTAGGGTATTGACCCGTGCCATCAACTTCGTGAACACCTTCCAGAACCTCTCTCTGAACTGACAGAATTAACGGATTCACCCTCTTTGCTGCTTTTTTCCTCAAATTACTTTGGGCATTATAACCCAATTTACTCCCCTCGATCTTCTTTTTTCAAATGACCTTCAGTTTGCACTTCTAAAAAAGAAAAAAATATATATGTTGAGAGCTATGTTCAAATAGTTAAATGTCAAAGCCAGTCAGTGTAGCTTTGTTTGGCAAGTATTGTAAGACAGAACCAAGACTTTTTAGCTTTTTTTGTAGGAAGAGACAATGTTTCTAAACCTTACAGATAAAAAAGAACCTCCAACCAAGGCCAAAACAACAAGCAACACTGGGGACTGTTCAATCACCTGTTATGAGACATAAAAACCTTCAAAAGGTAGCTGGAGTTATATAAGACAAAAAAATACAAATTAACAGTGCAGAACACAACTGTTATTTTTTCAAATAAGAGACTGTGTTAATATTAATATAGCTGCAGTAACCCATGGGGAGGGGGTCACACTCGGACATTCAGAGAGGGGGTATATTATTGTGGCCCTGGTGGCACGAAACCAATCGGACTGCATGGAGAGGCTTGGGAACATGCTCAAAATGGATGACCGTATTGTGGGTGTTTCAGGAAGAAGGTGTACATTTGACCTCCATCATCTAGGATGTGACAATGGTAAATAAATCTCTACATTTATGCTCATTTTTTGCGCGGTCTTGCAGGCCTTCTCATGCAGCTGCAACTGCAAGTACATTTGTAAATCATGACCCATCTTGAGTCAGGTCTACTTTATAATAGTTCTCTCTTGTTTGTTCTTAGTCCTTCTCTATTTCTTTGTCCATCCAGTTTGATTTCCACTTGTAACTGTGCTATTTCACAATAGCTCGCACATACAACATTTCACAGATCCCGTATCCCTACATTGTTTATCTTGTTATTAGTCCCACCTTCAGCTCCACTCAACCTTTCCCATCTATCTTCCAACATCATCCATTTCGGATTTTTATTTGCCATATATTTTTCAGCTGTGCTGGTGATGCTTCACAAAAGATTTGAATCTTTCATTCTCATAGCTTCCACGGATTGTAAATTAAAAATAAACATTTTTGCTAAAATAATTATTATATTATTGATTGATTGACTATGGCTTTTCAAAATCCCCAGTATTGCTATCTGTAGCGTTAGTTCTACGCAAATGTTGCAATTCTTCAACCATTCCTGGACCTGTGACCAAAAACGAGCTACATGCGGACAATACCAAAATAAATGGTCTAATGACTCTGCCTCCTCACAGCAGAATCTACAGAGCTGAAGAGATTGTATCCCCATATATAATACATTCTTTAGTTGCAAGAATTTTGTACAATAATTTAAATTGAAAAATTCAAAGTTTTGAATCCGGCGTTGTTTTGCGTATCAATTCATAAACCATGTGCATGGAATGGGTACATGAAAATCTCTTCCAATATTTTTGCAATTTATATGGCACAGCTGTAAGTTTTTTGGTCCTTAAATGAAATTGGTATATGTTTTATTTTTCACATCTTTTCTTTAACCATTTATGTTCTTTAATATAAGGCCGACATACAAGTTCCTTACTTTTATCCCCTTCCACCTGCTCTTCCATTTTTGTGGTAATGCTGCAATTAATTGGTTGTAATTTTGGGTAAAGCGACATTTCCATATGTCTGTGTTAGCTGCATGTGTGACATTACTCCACCAGTCCTATTTATGATTCATTCACAAAAATTATACATTTTTTAAACATTTCTTGATAAATACAGTTTTTTATATCAATTCTATATTTGAATTTAACCAAAGATTTGTTGTACTATTTGTTCCGTCCTTTCAGGTGGATTAAACTGAAATTGCAACCAACTTTCTAAGGCTTGTTTAAAAAATAAAGATATTTTGGAGATTATTTCCTTTTCAAGCAACCGAAAGTGAGCAGTGTAATCTGAATAAAGGGAAAAAGGCCCTTCTTGAACATAGGATGAAGACATTCGTACCAATCTACTAGAGAACCAGTTTGGATTTAAGTTACTTTTGTATGACTGATGCTTTAGTGAGAGGTCTAATGCTTTAATTATTATAATTTCTGCCCTCCGAATTCATATTCGTTATATAAATAGGCCCTTTTAATTTTATCTTGGCTTGCCGTTCCAAATAAAATTGAATATTTTTTGTTCATATAATTTAAAAAGCAGGTCAATAGGTGTAGGCAAAACCATAAAGCAAATGATGTGATATGATTAAAGAGTTAATCAGGGTGATTTTCCCACACAATAGACAGGTATTTTCCTTTCCATGGTAGCAAGATCTTATCTATTTTTGCTAACTTTCTAATAAAAATTTATTGGAGTGAGGATCATTTCTTTCTTTGGGATTTGTATACGAGTAATGTCCATCAACCGTCAGACCATTTAATTGGTAAACTACATGGCAATGTAAAATGTGTATTTTTTAGTGATCCAATACGTAATATGGTACATTTATCATAATTTGGTTTTAATCCAGAGAGGATAGCAAATGTATCTAGATCCTCTAAGAGGCCGTGGAGAGATTCTAGTTGTGGTTTTAAAAAAAACATGAATCATCAGCGTACAATGACACCTTAGTTTTTAGGCCCTGGATTTCTAATCCTTAATATTAATGTTTGATCTAATTTTAACAGCTAACATTTCGATGGCAATAATAATAGATATGCCGATAGTGGACAACCTTGTTTTACTCCTCTAGATAGTTTAAAACTTTCTGAGATGTAGCCATTATTTACTATTTTA
>NC_036871.1:1959533-1976597 GCF_002910315.2 Salvelinus sp. IW2-2015
TGTCTGTAAATGTGTATAAGATGTATAAATTGAAGGTAAAAACAGAAATGTTTATCAGTTTACTCCAATTGGGGGATCGGTGGTAGGGTTTGCAGGGAATAATAATAAAGGTATACTCTTTTAAAAAAGTATGTATGTCTATGTAGGTATGTGTATGTATATATGTGTATATGTATGCATACGTGAATGGATATATATATTTACCCAAAAAAATATGGGGGATTGGAAATGATGCAGACAATTACATTGGAAACAACATTCTTTCCGCAATATTAAGCTGATCCACCCCCCAAAAAAACAAACAAAAAATAATAATAAAAAGGAATAAAAAAACAAAAAAAAAATTAATAAAAAAATGATAAAATATGAAACAAAAAGAAAATGAAAATAAAAATTATTACTTTTCAATAATACAAATACTTAGCTTTCCTTTATTGTCATGGTTAAGTGATTATATGATCTTTAAGGCCTCACCTCCTGGTTAAAAAACAAAAAAAAAATTAATAAAAAAATGATAAAATATGAAACAAAAAGAAAATGAAAATAAAAATTATTACTTTTCAATAATACAAATACTTAGCTTTCCTTTATTGTCATGGTTAAGTGATTATATGATCTTTAAGGCCTCACCTCCTGGTTACACTAGTGACCATATCCCCCACGCATCCCGCAAAGGCGGAGGTGTTGCTAACATTTACGATAGCAAATTTCAATTTACAAAAAAAACCAGACGTTTTCGTCTTTGGAGCTTCTAATCATGAAATCTATGCAGCCTACTCAATCACTTTTTATAGCTACTGTTTACAGGCCTCCTGGGCCATATACAGTGTTCCTCACTGAGTTCCCTGAATTCCTATCAGACCTTGTAGTCATAGCAGATAAAAGAGAAAAGTCCACAGACCCACTCCAAAAGGCTTTCGGAGCCATCATCGACTCATCGACTAGTTTTGTCCCATGGAATAAATGTTGTGGATCTTAACGTTTTTTCCTCATAATCCTGGACTATCGGACCACCATTTTATTACGATTGCAATCGCAACAAATAATCTGCTCAGACCCCAACCAAGGAGCATCAAAAGTCGTGCTATAAATTCTCAGACAACCCAAAGATTCCTTGATGCCCTTCCAGAATCCCTCTGCCTACCCAAGGACGTCAGAGGACAAAAATCAGTTAACCACCTAACTGAGGAACTCAATTTAACCTTGCGCAATACCCTAGATGCAGTTGCACCCCTAAAAACTAAAAACTTTTGTCATAAGGAACTAGCTCCTTGGTATACAGAAAATACCCGAGCTCTGAAGCAAGCTTCCAGAAAATTGGAACGGATATGGTGCCAGACCAAACTGGAAGTCTTCCGACTAGCTTGGAAAGACAGTACCGTGCAGTATCGAAGAGCTCTCACTGCTGCTCGATCATCCTATTTTTCCAACTTAATTTATTTTTCCAACAACATTTCTTTTTGATACTGTCGCAAAGCTAACTAAAAAGCAGCATCCCCCAAGAGAGGATGACTTTCACTTCAGCAGTAATAAATTCATGAACTTCTTTGAGTTAAAGATCACAATCATTAGAAAGCAAATTACGGACTCCTCTTTAAATCTGCGTATTCCTCCAAAGCTCAGTTGTCCTGAGTCTGCACAACTCTGCCAGGACCTAGGATCAAGGGAAACACTCAAGTGTTTTAGTACTATATCTCTTGACACATTGATGAAAATAATCATGGCCTATTAACCTAAACTACTGAAAGAGCTGCTTGCTGTGCTTGGCCCTCCTATGTTGAACATAATAAACGGCTCTCTATCCACCTGATGTGTACCAAACTCACTAAAAGTGGCAGTAATAAAGCCTCTCTTGAAAAAGCCAAACCTTGACCCAGAAAATATAAAAAATGATCGGCCTGTATTGAATCTCCCATTCCTCTCAAAAAAAAATTAAAAGCTGTTGCGCAGCAACTCACTGCCTTCCTGAAGACAAACAATGTATACGAAATGCTTCAGTCTGGTTTTAGAGCCCATCACAGCACTGAGACTGCACTTGTGAAGGTGGCAAATTATCTTTTAATGGCGTCAGACCGAGGCTCTGCATCTGTCCTCGTGCTCCTAGACCTTAGTGCTGCTTTTGATACCATCGATCACCACATTCTTTTGGAGAGATTGGAAACCCAAATTGGTCTACACAGACACTGTCGGAAAGATATCAGTTTGTCTCTGTGAATGGTTTGTCCTCTGACAAATCAACTGTAAATTTCGGTGTTCCTCAATGTTCCGTTTTAGGACCACTATTGTTTTCACTATATATTTTACCTCTTGGTGATGTCATTCGGAAACATAATGTTAACTTTCACTGCTATGCGGATGGCACACAGTAGTACATTTCAATGAAACATGGTGAAGCCCCAAAATTGCTCTCGTTAGAAGCCTGTGTTACAGACATAAGGAAGTGGATGGCTGCAAACGTTCTACTTTTAAACTCGAACAAAACAGAGATGCTTGTTCTAGGTCCCAAGAAACAAAGAGATCTTCTGTTGAATCTGACAATTAATCTTGATGGTTGTACATTCGTCTCAAATAAAACTGTGAAGGACCTTGGCGTTACTCTGGACCCTGATCTCTTTTTTGACTAATATATCAAGACTGTTTCAAGGACAGCTTTTTTCCATCTACGTAACATTGCAAAAATCAGAAACTTTCTGTCCAAACATTATGCAGAAAAATGAATCCATGCTTTTGTTACTTCTAGGTTAGACTACTGCAATGCTCTACTTTCCGGCTACCCGGATAAAGCACTAAATAAACTTCAGTTAGTGCTAAATACCGCTGCTAGAATCCTGACTAGAACAAAGAATGTATCATATTACTCCAGTGCTAGCCTCCCTAAACTGGCTTCCTGTTAAGGCAAGGGCTGATTTCAAGGTTTTACTGCTAACCTACAAAGCATTACATGGGCTTGCTCTTACCTATCTTTCCGATTTGGTCCTGCCATACATACCTACATGTACGCTGCGGTCACAAGACGCAGGCCTCCTAATTGTCCCTAGAACTTTAGCAAACAGCTGGAGGCAGGGCTTTCTCCTACAGAGCTCCATTTTTATGGATTGGTCTGCCTACCAATGTGAGAAACGAAGACTCGGTCTCAACCTTTAAGTCTTTATTGAAGACTCATCTCTTCAGTAGGTCCTATGATTGAGTGTAGTCTGGCCCAGGAGTGTGACGGTGAACGGAAAGGCACTGGAGCAACGAACCGCCCTTGCTGTCTCTGCCTGGCCGGTTCCCCTCTCTCCACTGTGATTCTCTGCCTCTAACCCTATTACAGGGGCACGAGTCACTGGTTTATTGGTGCTCTTCCATGCCGTCCCTAGGAGGGGTGCGTCACTTGAGTGGGTTGAGTCACTGACATGGTCTTCCTGTCTGGGTTGGCGTCCCCCCTTGGGTTGTGCCGTGGCGGAGATCTTTGTGGGCTATACTCGGCCTTGTCTCAGGATGGTAAGTTGGTGGTTGAAGATTTCCCTCTAGTTGTGTGGGGGCTGTGCTTTGGCAAAGTGGGTGGGGTTATATCCTGCCTGTTTGGCCCTGTCCGGGAGTATCATCGGATGTCTCCTGACACTCCTGTCTCAGCCTCCAGTATTTATGCTGCAGTAGTTTATGTGTCGGGGGGCTAGGGTCAGTCGTTATATCTGGAGTATTTCTCCTGTCTTATCTGGTGGTCTGTGTGAATTTAAGTATTCTCTCTCTCTCTCTCTCTCTCTCTCTTTTTTATATCTATTTTATATTTTTTTATTTGTATTTTTTAAAAAAAAATCCATTTTTTTCCATTTTTTATCTTTTATCTTATCCTGTGTCCTGTGTGAATTGAAGTATGCTCTCTCTAATTCTCTCTTCTCTTTCTCTCTGTCTCTTTCTTTCTTCTCTTTCTTTCTCTCTCTCAGAGGACCCTAGGACCATGCCTCAGGACTACCTGGCATGATGACTCCTTGTTGTCCCCAGTCCACCTGGCCATGCTGCTGCTCCAGTTTCAAGTGTTCTGCCTGCGGCTATGGAACACTGACCTGTTCACTGTGATTACAATTATTTGACCAAGCTGGTCATTTATGAACATTTGAACATCTTGGCCATGTTCTGTTATAATCTCCACCCGGCACAGCCAGAAGAGGAGTGGCCACCCCTCATAGCCTGGTTCCTCTCTGGGTTTCATCCTAGGTTTTGGCCTTTCTAGGGAGTTTTCCTAGCCACCGTGCTTCCACACCTGCATTGCTTGCTGTTTGGGGTTTTAGGGTGGGTTTCTGTACAGCACTTTGATATATCAGCTGATGTAAGAAGGGCTATATAAATACATTTGATTTGATTTGATTTTTACCAGCACTAAATAGTTAACATAAGATGTTTGGGCCTTGAGTCAAGCTAAAAGCAACATTCTAACTGTAATTAAAACATTCTATACTGTATATTTGGCTGTGTTTATGAAGGTTTAGGTAACATAAGATTATAAATAGCATTGATGTTACTGTGGGATGTATATGTGTCAAACACTGATCTGTTTCACCGGTCCTTGTTATTGTCTCCACCCCCTCCAGGTGTCGCTGGTTTTCCCCAGTGTATTTATCTCTGTGTTTCCTGTCTCTCTGTGCCAGTTCGTCTGGTATGTTCCATGTCAACCAGCGGTTTTTCCGTACTCCTGCCTTTGCTATTCTGCTTCTTCTAGTCCTTAGTGTTTTGACCCTTGCCTGTTCTGGATTCTGTACCCGCCTGCCTCTTCTCTAGGGAGAGTAGCAACAGTGCTGAACTTTCTCCATGTATAGACATTTTGCAATTGGACCATAGCACTGATGAACATCAACGCTTTTAGGTATACTTTTCCAGCTTTATGCAAGTCAACAATTCTTAATATTAGGTCTTCTGAGATCTATTTTGTTCAAGGCATGGTTCACATCAGGCAATGCTTCTTGTGAATAGCAAACTCACATTTTGTGAGTGTTTTTTATAGGGCAAGGCAGCTCTAACCAACATCTCCAATCTCGTCTCATTGATTGGACTCCAGGTTAGCTGACTCCTGACTCCAATTTGATTTCAGAGAAGTCAAAGCCTAGGGATTCACATACTTTTTCCAACCTACAATGTGAATGTGTAAATTATGTATTCAATATAGACAAGAAAAATACAATACTTTGTGTGTTATTAGTTTAAGCACACAATGTTTGTGTATTGTTGTGACTTAGATGAAGATCACATACAATTTGATAACCAATTTATGCAGAAATCCATGTAATTCCAAAGGGTTCACATACTTTTTCTTTCCACTGTATATATCTACATAGCACTGCTACTAGACAGCTAGAAACATAAAGAGTTTCTCAAATAGCGTTGTCTACAGTAAGCTAGCTGCAGTACTCACTCTTAAATAGCTAGCATCCTCAGTAATGGCCCCTTGACATCTAACTTACACAACCTAAAATAAAAAATTGAACTAGCTAGTGAGTAGCTAGCTACTAGTACACCTGCTCATTTTACTTGGGCAGGACATGTTAACTGGACATGTTAACTTAGCTAGCTAGCTATCTATCACAATGAAAAGTTCCTCGATTTAGTTCACAAATGTTAGTAAAATAACCGGACAGCAAATAATTTCAGTTGACAGCCTTCTTGCTATGAGTCAGATAAATCTTGCTAGCATTTAAGGCTGCTTGACAAGCTAGCTAGTTGACTTTTTTTGCTACCTAGCTAACCTAGCCAGGTTACCTTGCCTACACTCAATTTTTTACGGTCCAATTGCAGTTTCATAAGGAAAATATATTATTGAAGCTAAGCTATATAAAGGTCAGGTAGGAAAAAATAACAAACTTACAGATTTCATGAAGCTAGTTAGCTAGCTAGCTATTGCATGCAACTGATCCAACAACAGTGTTATTGCCGCATGTAGTTTGCTAGCAATGCTGCAATTTGGTAAATGATCCCTGGGGTCTCCTCTCAAACTATCATGGGTCTTGTAGTCTAATTGGTTGTTCATATCAAATGACTAGGGGTTGGCGCCAAGAGTTGGAGGTATTCACTTTGAATAGTCTAACATAGTAAAACATTTGGTACACACAAAAAAAAGAAAAATGGTTCCAAATAGTGGAAGGTCTTTGCTATAAAGATTGTTAAACCTTATTTGATGTTTTTTTATTTCTTAAATTATAATTATGCTTACGGTTATGAATGGAACCTGTAAGCTATATCAATAACCCTTTCCTTAGGTTCTAAAGAACCATATTAAACCATTAAATAGGTTAAACTTTATATAGCACCAAAAAAAATGGGGTTAATTGCAATCCATTGTTAAGTCATGTACGTCTATTGTAATATGCAAGAACTAAATTAATACCGTACAATGAAATGCTTACTTGCATTTAGCCCAACAACAGCAAGTACAAAATATACTAATACACAATTTAAAAGATTAATAGCAACGGATCAAAGGGCACTATAATGACCTCAGGATGAGACCCAAATGCAGACACAGGAGGCAGATGGTTTGTCTCTGATATTTATTAATAGACAAGGGGCAGGCAAGAGGCAGGTCGAGGACAGGCAGATGTTCGTAAACCAGGTCAGAGTCAGATGAGTGCAGGACGGCAGGCAGGCTCAAGGTCAGGGCAGGCAGAATGGGATGGCAGGTGGGCTCAGGGTCAGGACCGACAGAAAAGGTTGGAACCGGGAGGACTAGAAAACAGGGACTAGAAAAACAGGAGTACGGGAAAAAACGCTGGTATGCTTGAAGAGACAAGTCGAACTGGCAACAGACATTACAGAAACCACCGGTATAAATAAACAGGGGATAATGGGGAACAAATGGGAGACACCTGGTGGGGGTGGAGACAAGCACAAGAGAGGTGAAACAGAACAGGTTGTGACAGGTACAGAGAATGTGTTAACAGGCAGTTAAAATAAATAAAATAAAACAGTGATATTGATGTGTACATATCAAAGGGATGAAAAGTAGAGTGCAAGAAGATGCACAGTGCTTATTTTTTTAATATATTGTTTAAGAATATGAAATATATGCTGTCATTATATCGCAAGCCACAATATTCCCAATTTTGGCCTTCCACAATTAATACAGAATCGTTTGCCGTATTTGGCACATTGTTGGCCCACATAGGACTAGCCGCTGTCGTGGCAAAGCCAGCAGTGCCAAAAAATTGCCGGAATTGTCTGCTATCTGGGTTACTACCTCTATGCTAACATTAGCTAGCTATAGAGCTACCGCATTCAGCTCACGTCTTCAGCTCACATCTAAAAAACACTGATTAATGCTGAAGTAACCAAATTAACATGTCTGCCAGCTGTTGGTAGCTAACTGCTGGTGCTGTCATATTATAGATAGTAGAAGCCTATGGGAAAAGAGGAGTTTTTTTCGCGATGGAGATCAATGTTTCTTTATAAACCGTGTGGTTCGAGCCCTGAATGCTAATTGGCTGAAAGCCGTGTTATATCACATCGTATACCACAGCTATGACAAAAATAATGTTTTTACTGGTCTAATTCAATTTGAACCAGTTTATAATAGCAATAAGGCACCTCTGGGTTTGTGGTATAGAGCCAATTTACCACAGCTAAGGGCTGGGTCCAGGCACTTCACGTTGCGTCATAAATTAGATCAGCCCTTAGCTGTGGTATATTGGCCATATACCACACCTCCTCAGACCTTATTGCTTAACTCTACTTCATCACCCTCCCGGATCCGGGATCCTCCTGACTAGCATAGCCTAGCCTAACGGGACAGGGATATCATATAATATAATTTTCATGAAATCACAAGTCCAATACAGCAAATGAAAGATAAACATCTTGTGAATCCAGCCATCATTTTCCAATTTTTTAAATGTTTTACAGCGAAAACACAATATGTATTTCTATTAGCTAACCACAATAGCCAAACACACAACTGCATATTTTCACCATGTTTCCACCGCGTAGGTAGCTTTCACAAAACCGAACAAAATAGAGATAAAATTAGTCACCTAAACCAAGAAACAACTTCATCAGATGACAGTCTTATAACATGTTATCAATACATTTATGTTTTGTTCGAAAATGTGCATATTTGAGGTATAAATCATAGTTTACATTGCAGCCACCATAAAAATAGCACCAAAGCAGCCAGAATAATTACAGAGAGCAACGTGAAATACATAATACTCATTCATAAAACATTTTATGAAAAAATACATGGTGTACAGCAAATGAAAGATAAACATCTTGTGAATCCCAGCAATATTTCGATTTTTTTAAGTGTTTTACAGCGAAAACACAATATACAATTATATTTAGCTTACCCACAATAGCCACACACACAAAAAGCATTTATTCACCGCAAAGGTAGCTTTCGCAAACCAGCAATATAGATAAAATTAATCACTAACCTTTGGACAACTTCATCAGATGACAGTCTTATAACATCATGTTATACAATTCATTTTATGTTTTGTTCGGAAAATGTGCATATTTAGAGCTGCAAATCGTGGTTATACATTGTGAATACGTAGCAAACATTTCCCCAGAATGTCCGGAGATATTTTGGCACTAAGCCTAACTGGACCAAAGAACTCATCATAAACTTTACATGTTGTACAGCAAATGAAGATACCATGGTTCTTAATGCAAACCGCTGTGGTTAGATTTTTAAATAACTTTAGTATGACATACAGCATGCGTTATTGTGAGACAGCGCTCACCAACAACTGCGGAGAATAGGAGTCAACAATTTACACAGAAATACGAAATAACATCAATAAATGTTGTCTTACTTTTGCTGAGCTTCCATCAGAATGTTGTACAAGGAGTCCTATTTCCAGAAAAATCGTTGTTTGGTTTTAGAATGTCCATTTCTTCTGTCGAATTCGCGCCACAATGCTAGCCAAGGTTGCTAACATTCCATCCTCTCTTGGCGCAAAGAACGGAAACTCCAAAATTCCAATAAACGTTGAATAAACTGATAAAACTCGGTTGAAAAAACCTACTTTATGATGTTTTTATCATATGTATCAAATAAAAATCAGAAGCCGCGAGATATTCGCCGTGTATACCGAACGCTTTTCAGAAGACAATGTCGAGCTCCCCCGCGCGCCGTCGGACAAAGAAAATACCGGACCTGTCACTCCAAAAGCTCTTATTCGGCCTCAGATCAAGCTAGACACCCATTCCACCTTCCACTGCCTGTTTGACATCTAGTGGAAGGCGTATGAGTAATACAATATCGATAAATAAAAGCCAGTTGAATAGGCAGGCCCTGAAACAGAGCCTCGTTTTCAGATTTTTCACTTCCTGTATGGAAGTTTGCTGCCAAATGAGTTCTGTTTTACTCACAGATATAATTCAAACWGTTTTAGAAACTTSWGAGTGTTTTCTATCCAATAGTAATAATAATATGCATATTGTATGATCTAGAACAGAGTACGAGGCCGTTTAATTTGGGCACGATTTTATCCAAAGTGAAAACAGCGCCCCCGTATTGACAAGAAGTTTTTTAATTAAGTATAGTGGCCTGTGGCTGTGGCCGAAACTGTGTGTGTGTCTATGTGTGTGGATGGCGGACTAAACCGACTCTTCGACCAGGTGTTCATTTGTGGATCTGGTAGCATTTTGGAGAAAGGATTGTGGATTTTGCTAGATGGAAAAGTTTATGTTTGGAGCTTGCTGCATGTGTTGTGTTTTGGGAGGCTCTGGTTGTCCACACTTGGGCTCTCTGTGTGCTCTCTGCATTTTTGGTGTTTTTTATATGGAGGGAGCTTAAATTGTAAAATTGTAAACTAACTAATAATTGTTCAAGTTAGAACCCATGTACAGCACATTCTGTAAGTATTCAGACCCCTTCCCCTTTTCCACATTTTGTTACGTTATTGTTAAATGTATACAAAAAATATTCTCATCAATCTACACACAATACCCCATAATGACAAAGCAAAAAACAGGTTTTTAGACATTTTAGCAAATTCATTAAATATAAAAACAGAAATACCTTATTTATGAGACTTGAAATTGAGCTCAAATGAATCATGTTTCCATTGATCATCCTTGAGATGTTTCTAAAACTTGATTCAATTGATTGGATATGATTTAGAAAGGTACAGACCTGTCTATATAAGGTCCCACAGTTGACAGTGCATGTCAGAGCAAAAACCAAGCCATGAGGTCGAAGGAATTGTCCTAAGAGCTCAGAGACAGGATGGTGTCGAGGCACAGATCTGGGGAAGGTTACCAAAACATGACTGCAGCACTGAAGGTTCCAAGAACACATTGGCCTCCATCATTCTTAAATGGAAGAAGTTCGGAACCACCAAGACTCTTCCTAGAGCTGGCCACCAGGCCAAACTGAGCAGTCGGGGGATGATGAAACCAAGATTGAACTCTTTGGCCTGAATGCCAAGTGTCACATCTGTAGGAAACGTGGCACCATCCCTACGTTGAAGCATGGTGGTATCTGCATCATGCTGTGGGGATGTTTTTCAGCGGCAGGGACTGGGAGACTAGTCAGGATCGAGGGAAGATGAACGGAGCAAAGTACAGAGAGTTCCTTGATGAAAACCTGCTGCAGATTACTTAGTGCCTCAGACTGGGGCAAAGGTTCACCTTCCAACAGGACGACCCTAAGCACACAGCCGACAACACAGGAATGTTTTCGGGACAAGTCTCTGAATGTCCTTGAGTGAACCAGCCAGAGCCTGCTCTTGAACCTGATCGAACATCTCTGGAGAGAACTGAAAATAGCTGTGCAGCGACATTCCCCATCCAACCTGACAGATTTTGAGAGGATCTACAGATACGAATGGAAGAATCTTCCCAAATACAGGTGCGCCAAAATTGTAGCATTGTACCCAAGAAGAATCGAGGCTGTAATCACTGCCAAAGTTGCTTCAACAAGGTACTGAATAAAGGTTATGAATACTTATGTAAATGTGATATTTCATATTTTTTTTTTTCATGTTTAAATCCATTTTAGAATAAGGCTGCAACGTAACAAAATGTGGAAAAAGTCAAGGGGTCTGAATACTTTCTGAATGCACTGTGTATTAATTAATATACAGCACCAACTAAATAAATATCTGATCCTTTATCTGCAACCTCGACCTTAATGAAGCCGGTGGCTGATGTGGTAAACTCCTCAATGCAATCAGATGTATCCCGAGCTTAGTTTCTGCTTCATTAGACCACTTCCATATTTAGCGCATCACTGGTACTTCCTGTTTGAGTTTTTGCTTGTTAGCAGGAATCAGGAGGGTAGAGTTATGGTCAGATTTGCCAAATGGAGGGCGAGCTTTGTATTCATCTCTGCGTGTGGAGTAAAGGTGATCTAGAGATTTTTTTGCGTCTACTTGCACAGGTGACATCCTGGTAGAAGTTAGGTAAGATGGATTTCAGTTTTCCTGCATTAAAATCACCGGCCACGAGGAGTGCTGCCTCTGGATTAGCATTTTCCTGTTTGCTTATGGCCCTCTATACAGCTCCTTGATTGTGGTCTTAGTGGCAGAATCAGGTATGTGGTGGTTAATAGACAGCTACGAAAAATATAGATTAAAACGCTTGGTAAATAGTATGGTCTACGGTTTATCATGAGGTATTCTAATTCAGGCGAGCAGAACCTCAAGACTTTTTGAAAATTAGAGCTGTTCACAAAGAGACACACAAAGAGACACACACCTCCCCCTTGAACTTACTCGACGCTGCCATTCTATCCTGCCGATGCATAGAAAAACCAGCTAGATGTATATTATCAATGTCCATGTTCAGCCACAACTCTGAGAAACAGAATTTCACAGTTCTTCAGGTCCCGTTGATGGGATAGTCTTGAACGGAGCTCGTCCAGTTTGTTCTCCAGTGATTGTACTTACACCAATAGAACAGAGGGTAGAGGCGGTTTATTTACTTGTCAATGTAGTTTCGTCAGGGTATCCGCACGTTGGCCTCTCTTGCGCCATCTCTATCTCCTCCTACGTGTTGAGGATAAGGGCCTGATCCGTGGTGAGTGGTATGTCCTGCACCGCCGACTCGTTGAAGTAGAAATATTCATCCAAATTGAGGTAGGAGATCGCTGTTTTATTTTTATTTTATTTCACCTTCATTTAACCAGATAGGCCAGTTGAGAACACATTCTCATTTACAACTGTGACCTGTCCATGATAAAGCAAAGCAGTGCGACACAAACAACAACACAGAGTTACACATGGAATAAACAAACAAAGTCAATAACACAATAGAAAAGTCTATATACAGCGTGTGTAAATGAGGGAAGATAAGGGAGATAAGGAAATAAATAGGCCATAGTGGCGAAATATTACAATTTAGAAATTAAACACTGGAGTGATAGATTTGCAGAAGATGAATGTGCAAGTAGAGATACCGGGGTGGAAAGGAACAAAACAAAATAACAGTATGGGGTGAGGTAGTTGGATGGGCTATTTACAGATGAGCTATGGACGGGTGCAGTGATCTGTGAACTGCTCTGACAGCTGGTGCTTAAAGTTAGAGAGGGAGATTTGAGTCTCCAGCTTCAGTGATTTTTGCAATCGATCCAGTCATTGGCAGCAGAGAACTGGAAGGAAAGGTGACCAAAGGAGGAATTGGCTTTGGTGGTGACCAGTGAAATATACCTGCTGGAGCGCGTGCTACAGGTGGGTGCTGCTATGGTGACCAGTGAGCTGAGAAAAGGCAGGGCTTTACCTAGCAAAGACTTATGGATGACCTAGAGCCAGTGGATTTGGCGACGAATATGAAGCGAGGGCCAGCCAACGAGAGCATACAGGTCGCAGTAGTGGGTAGTATATGGGGCTTTGGTGACAAAACGAATGGCACTGTGATAGACTGCATCCAATTTGCTGAGTAGAGTGTTGGAGGCTATTTTGCAAATGACACCGCCGAAGTCAAGGATCGGTAGGATAGTAAGTTTTACGAGGGTATGTTTGGCAGCATGAGTGAAGGATGATTTGTTGCGAAATAGGAAGCCGATTCTCGATTTAATTTTGGATTGGAGATGCTTAATGTGAGTCTGGAAGGAGAGTTACAATCTAACCAAACACCTAGGTATTTGTATTTGTCCACTTATTCTAAGTCAGAACCGTCCAGTATAGTGATGCTAGTCGGGCGGGCGGGTGCGGGCAGCGATCGGTTGAAGAGCATGCATTTAGTTTTACTAGCGTTTAACACCGTGTCCAAAGAAGGGCCAGATGTATACATAATGGTGTCGTCTGCGTAGAGGTGGATCAAGGAATCACCCGCAGCAAGAGCAACATCGTTGATATATACAGAGAAAAGAGTCGGCCCGAGAATTGAACCCTGTGGTACCCCGATAGAGACTGCCAGAGGTCCGGACAACAGGCCCTCTGATTTGACACACTGAACTCTATCTGAGAAGTAGTTAGTGAACCAGGCGAGGCAGTCATTTGAGAAACAAGGCTGTTGAGTCTGCCGATAACAATACGGTGATTTACAGAGTCGACAGCCTTGGCCAGGTCAATGAAGACAGCTGCACAGTACTGCCTTTTATCGATTTCGGTTATGATATCCTTTAGTACCTTGAGCGTGGCTGATGTGCACCTGTGACCAGCTCGGAAACCAGATTGCACAGCGGAGAAGGTATGGTGGGATTCAAAATGGTCAGTGTTCTGTTTGTTAACTTGGCTTTCGAAGATTTAAGAAAGGCAGGGCAGGATGGATATAGGTCTGTAACAGTTTGGGTCTAGAGTGTCACCCCCTTTGAAGAGGGGGATGACCGCAGCAGCTTTCCAATCTTTAGGAATCTCGGACGATACGAACGAGAGGTTGAACAGACTAGAAATAGTGGTTGCAACAATGGCGGCGGATAATTTTAGAAAGAGAGGGTCCAGATTGTCTAGCCCAGCTGATTTCTATGGGTCCAGGTTTTGCAGCTTTTTCAGAACATCTGCTATCTGGATTTAGTTGAAGGAGAAGCTGGGGAGGCTTGGGGAAATAGCTGCAGGGGGGTGCGGAGCTGTTGGTCGGGGTTGGGGTAGCCAGGAGGAAAGCATGGCCAGGCGTATAGAAATGCTGACATGAAGCCAGCATGGCTGTTTGTATAATGAATAATTGAGACTTTGATGAGGCTCTTCCTCTTTCCTCTGAGTCAGAATCTATGAATAGGGTCAAAATTACTCTTCTTCTTTTGCTTGTCACAAACTGGGTGAATTCTTCTGAGTGGCAGGAACAGCTATCTCTCATACTTTCCTTGCATTGGTTTTGTTTGTGACGTAAAACAAATTCAGCTCTGAATAGAAAATAGAGGACTTTTTTGAAGTACCGAAGTTCATTTGATAAACTGAGATCCTATGTTGTAAAGAGACATGGAGGCTGTTTTAGGACTGTTGGTAATCTCAGCAGGAGTGTCTCATGGTAAGAAACCTCTTTATATGTGTTGACCTCCCTCTTCTTTTATGTAGAATATAATATCAGGAGTCTTGTATATCATGAAGCAGAAATGACGGATGATGATAGACAATATTCAGAACACTGTGGAAGACAGTTGTCTCTTTACTCATTGTCCCATAATAATGATCACTGACTTAATGATCCCTATCACGTTGATGCTGTTGGTTTGGTTATACTGTTAGTCACTTGTATCATCATCTGTGAAATGATACATGACTTGACCTGGGTTAGAACAGTGATAGTCACTACAGTGTCTTTTCTTCTTGATCTTCAGGCTTGGAGACTTCCTGTGATGCTAGAGAAGATGGATCTCAGTGTTATGGAGCTCTGGGAGGAACTGTCTATCTCCAGCTGGTGACTGATGCCACGAGATATGATGAACTCTCATTTTATAAAGGCTCAACTGGTACTATAACAGAGATAATCAGAATGAAGAAGGACAAATGGGTAATAAAAGACACTCCCATTAAAGACAGAGTACACTTCTTTATAAACAATGGGACATTTAGGTTAAATAACACAAGAAGGAATGATTCTGGTGAATACCTGCTAGAAGAATATAAATCAGAAGGGAAATTATCAGGGACCAGAGGACTACAACTGTTCATCGAAGGTAAATAACTAACTTTCCAAATAATAACTTGCCAAATAATTATTACACATGATAACTTTGACAAGCTATTGCTCTGGCTAAACTACAAACATGTGACCACCTAATAATACAAATAATGAGAAATGCATTGTATGTGTAACCATGGAGTCATTTTTATTTTCATATGTTACTGTAGTTGGTACATAGAGTCATAACCACATCCATCAACATTAAATCATCTGTTGGTTATTTGAAATGCAGTCAWTRTGTGTCATGAATYTGCTGCTCCTGTTGACTACAGTAGTTTCTGTGGCTTTCAAGAAGAATGGCTGGTGTTGTGTTCTAATGTGTTTTGCCCTCTTACTACAGTTACRTATCCTTCTTCCCCCACAGCTCCAGTGTCCWSTCCTCAGCTGTCCTCTGAGTGTCTGTCCCATGGAGAGATGAGGGTGTCCTGCTCCTCTGAGGGGGATGGTCCCCAGTACAGCTGGACTCTGGATGGACAGACACTGATTGACACTGAGATCTCTCCTGGTGATGAGACAAACACCATTACTCTGAAGAAAGGCCTGTCAGGAGATCTTACCTGTACCGTTAGAAACAACATCAGCAGTGATACTGTCAGCAGGAGAATCTCACACTGTCCAGGTAATCTACTGTTTAATTTACTTTGTTAAAAAAACATTATGATCAACAAAATTAATGATTAATGATTATAATGATTAATGATTATAATGATCAATGATCAATTCTTATCAATAAGAATTGACCTGTATCGAAACAGCACTATCCATTTGCCAGTATTTACATGTAATTTAGATACGCATGTGATTACTGTTGTTTGGATTGCCTACAGGGCTGAWATATGTTAACTGCACCTCATCCAACGGGACAAGAGTATCAGAGTGGGTGAATGCCACTKGTAATACYCTGTGTGTTGAGTCTACAACAGTGGCGACTGTGACTGTKGAGACTACAACAGTGGCGACAGTGGCGACTGTTGAGTCCCCCACCAGTAAAACCTCCACTGGTAAGRGCCCGCGGCATGACATTTTCAATCCTATACTCTCTTTTTCATTATGTTTAATTTAACAGACACATCATGCACAATAATACAAGATTATATTGATAATGATGATGATGATGATGATTATTATTATTATGATTGACGTCATCGTCATCATAATCATGACCTCTAGGGTCGTTCCACAAAATTACTAGCTATTTGATAATTTCTTTAATATAGACCACATGGAGAATTCAATCTCCGATTTATAATATGAATAAAGAGTTGCTAACGTGCCAAAATGCAGCATTTTGACATGTCCCTCTGTGACTTCGAGGAATATTTTAACCCACTTAATCCCAAAATGTCTCCAAGTGTTCACCATTATTGTGAAGCCTTATTTTTTTGCTTTGCCAAAGATTTGTCTTTATTTCATGTGATTGTTTTTTAAATGATTTTATTTGGCCTTCTGGGTGGCGCAGTGGTCTAAGGCACTGCATCCCAGTGCTAGCTGTGCCACCAGAGATTCTGGGTTCGAGCCCAGGCTTTGTCGCAGCCGGTCGTGACCGGGAGGTCCATGGAGCGATGCACAATTGGCCCAACGTCGCATGGGTTAGGGAGGGTTTGGCTAGCAGGGATATTCTTGTCTCATTGCGTCTATCCTTGTCTCATTGCACTAGCGTCTCCTGTGGCGGGCCGGGCGCAGGTGCACGCTGACCAGGTGTTTCCAATGACACATGGCTTCTGGGCTAGGGTTGGATGTGTGTTGTGTCAAGAAGCAGTGTGGCTAGGTTGGGTAGTGTTTCGGAGCATGGCTCTCGACCTTTGCCTCCCCCGAGTCCGTATGAGAGTTGCAGTGTCACAAGACTGTAACTGGATACCACGAAATTGGGGAGAAAAATGTGTTAAAAAAAAGTTGGACAAAGCACACATCACAACAAGAAAGACAACACAACACTACATGAAGACAATAACATAGCAAGGCAGCAACACATGACAAAACAGCATGGTAGCAACACAACATAACAACAACATGTTAGCAACATAACAT
>NC_036871.1:1977325-1979077 GCF_002910315.2 Salvelinus sp. IW2-2015
TATAGTAAGAGCAATAATTGAATAAGAGGCAGTTTAATCTGTAGAGCAAATTATGCTAATGCGAAAATATTATTTTGTTGCTTTGCCAAAGTAATTTCTGAAGATTTGTCTTTATTTCATGTGATTGTTTAAAAAAAAAAAGATTTAACCTTTGTTTAACTAGGCAAGTCAGTTAAGAACAAATTATTATTTACAATGACGGCCTACCAAAGGCAAAAGGCCTCCTGCGGGGACGGGGGCCTGGGACTAAAACAAAAAAATAAATACAATATAAATATAGGACAAAACACACATCACAAGAGAGAAAACACAACACTACATGAAGAGAGACCTAAGACAAAATAGCAAGGCAGCAACACATGACAACACAGCATGGTAGCAACACATCATTACAACAACATGGTAGCAACACAACATGGTAGCGGCACAAAACATGGTACAAACATTATTGGGCTCAAACAACGGCACAAAGGGCAAGAAGGTAGAGACAACAATACATCACACAAAGCAGACACAACTCTCAGTAAGAGTGTCCATGATTAAGTCTTTGAATGAAGAGATTGAGATAAAACTGTCCAGTTTGAGTGTTTGTTGCAGCTCGTTCCAGTCGCTAGCTGCAGCGAACTGAAAAGAGGAGCGACCCAGGGATGTGTGTGCTTTGGGGACCTTTAACAGAATGTGACTGGCAGAACAGGTGTTGTATATAGAGGATGTGGGCTGCAGTAGATATCTCAGATAAGGGGGAGTGAGGCCTAAGAGGGTTTTATAAATAAGCATCAACCAGTGGGTCTTGAGAGATGACCAGTTTACAGAGGAGTATAGTGATGCAGTGCAGTGATGTGTCCTATAAGGAGCATTGGTGGAAAATCTGATGGCCGAATGGTAAAGAACATCTAGCCACTCGAGAGATTAGTGACTGCTTTTCAGGTTACACTACCCAAAAGGGACTAATTTCATGGAACGACCCTCTTGAAATAGCAGCATCATAGCATTTGTCACATCTCAACTCAGATATGTGATTCCTTTAAATGTTTTATTGCCACCAGGGTTTATATATGTTAACTGTATGTATTGTTATTTATTAAGGATCCCCATTAGCTGTTGCCAAGGCAGCAGCTAGTTTACCTGGAGTCCAAACACATTAAGGAACAAAAGATAAACAGTACGTCATATAACATTATTACACCACTACATATCTGCAATACAAAATGTAGAATATGACCATACAACAATATTACAATGGAAGCGTGTGTGTAGAGTGCATGTGCTAGCGTTTGTGTGGGTATGTGTTTGTCTGTACCTGTGTGTGTGTCTCTTACAGTAGCCGCTGTTCCATAACTGTGCATGTTTGATACTACCCCTGGGTAGGCTTTGACCTGATAATCTGAACCTAGGTTGCAGGCACTAGTTACAGTTTGATGCTTTTTCTTGAGTGGGCAACTTGATGAAAGCCAGTCAATATAGAATCACCCCCAAAATATACCTTCTCTGTTGATATCTGACATGTAATCCACAATTACTCCATGGAGAATCAGACGAGAAGCGGCGTGCCCTCGACAGATGGCGACATGCGTCCAGCACTGCTCTCAGCTCACATACCTCGAACCTTGAGTATCTCCTAGCTTTTTTGTCCGTCCTATCTCTCGCTTTCCTTAGGCTCAGAACGTTTCTTTTGGTGTCATCTCTATACAGCCGCGTAATTCAATTTTTCGCGACTACTAGACGATGCGTAAACTCCCGCGTGATTTACCA
>NC_036871.1:1986054-1986907 GCF_002910315.2 Salvelinus sp. IW2-2015
ATCAGAAATTTCCCAAATTGGATCCTTTATTCRTACCCCACAGGGCAATTGAACATATCCCAGAGGCTGCTCCAAGATGCCGAAGAGTAATTCGGAGTGGACTTCTAATCCGACTCAGGAGGCTTGCAAACYATCCCCTRCTTCAGAGTATTTTACCTGCTAATGTTCAGTCCCTGGACAATAAAGTAGATGAGCTCAGAGCGAGGATCTCCTTGCAGAGACACATTAGGGACCTTAACATACTCTGTTTCACGGAATCATGGCTCTCTCTGGATATACTGTCCCCGTCCATACAGCCAGCTGGGTTCTCGGTACATTGCACATACAGGAAAAAAGAACTCTCCGGGAAGAAGAAATGTAGTGGTGTATGTTTCATGATTTACTACTCATGGTGTGATTCTGATAACTTACAAAAAGTAATTTTGTTCACCCGACCTAKTATACATCACAATAAAATGMRGACCGTATTACCTCCCAAGAGAATTCTCTTCGTTTATAGTCACAGCCGTGTATATTCCCCTTCAAGCCAATACAATGATGGCCCTCAAGGAACTGCACTGGACTTTGTGCAAACTGGAAACAACATGTCCTGATGCCGCATTTATTGTAGCTGGGGATTTTAAGAATGCTAATTTGAGGAAAACTCAACCAAAGTTCTATCAACACTTGGACTGTAGTAGTTTCGCTGCTAAAACACTCAATCACTGTCATTACCCCTTATGGGATGCCTAMAAGGCCCTCAGATCACGACTCCATTTGGTCCTACCTTCCTATAGGCAGAAAATCAAACAGGAAGTACCTGTGCTAAGGTCTACTCAAGCTGGTCTGACCAATCGGAATTCATGCTTGTTTT
>NC_036871.1:1993592-2000737 GCF_002910315.2 Salvelinus sp. IW2-2015
TTAATTTCTAAATGGTAAAACAGATTTGTATGAACATTTCTCAATAAAGGTGACATTCTATACTGTCACCTCATATAAAATATGTTGAACAAAAATATAAACGCGGAGCATGTGATGCCGCGGAGCTGAGCAGCGTTGACAAACGAGCTCTTCAAAGTTATTCTATTATTACCTAAATAACAACGTTGAAACAATATTCTAACATCGGCTGATAAATCGTCAAGTACTTACCTTCCCAAAGAGCCATGGACCGCCGACCGAGAGGCAAAAGAAGAACGACCAAAACGTCGTTGATTCCCAAGATAACGATAACGCTAGCAAGATTAGCATTAGCCCTCATATCTCAAACGACAGTCCCAGACTGTTGCTCTCGGCCTCTTGCGAGCCTGCCGACATGCTGGCTACTCTCCTCCGGGAATTCAAGATGGTAAACAGGTCTTTCTATGAAAATCGATAAGAGAACGGCTGAACTCCATTCTTCCATTGACGACCTGAAATCCTCCATGAATGATCTCCTTTTGAGAACGACTGAGGCAGAGCTGCGCCATTAGCACAGTTGAAGACACCATCGCTCGACATGACCAGGTCTTGATACAACTGCAAAAGGACAATGTCTACCTCAAAAACAAGGTAGATCAGATGGAGAACCAGAGCAGACGTAGTAATATCCGTGTGGTGGGATTGAAAGAGGACAGCGAGGGCCGTTGACCCGGTCCGTTTTTTCACTCAATGGATCCCGGATGCCCTAGGCACAATCAACTTCACCAAGCCACTGGAAATCGAACGCGCCCACAGAACATCAGCGCCGAAACCCCGGCCAGATGAGCCCCCACGGGCCGTCCTGATCAGGTTCCTCCGTTTCAAGACAGAGAGAAGGTACTGCAACTCGCAAGAGCCAAAGGGACATAACCATTGATGGCAAGAGGGTCAGCCTTTTCCCGGATATGAGCGCGGATCTCGCAAGACGTCGCAAGCAGTTCAGACCTGCCGCCAAAGCACTGAAGGAGAAGAACATCATCGGCTACCTCATCCACCCTGCGCGGATGAAAGTTCAGTACAAAGGCCGAAGCCATCTCTTCAACACACCGGGAGAAGTGTACACTTTTCTCAAAGAACTGAGCAACGTCTGAGCCAGGACCGGTCTCTTTGGGGCAGTTTGTTTGTTTTCTCTTATCCGGACTGAACGCTGATATCCTCCGGTCGCTATAATTGATTTTGTACATTTTCAACTAACCGTATCTTTCCGGGTGAGTTCTATTACATCTACAGGAGAGTATATTTTGGTTTAGTCCATATCACTGGGCGAAGCAAATTAAGTGGGTTTAGGCCCACTGCTTTCCCCTCATTTTATGTTAATCTTTTGAAAAGAGACTCAAGCAGCCCTTACCGTGGGCAGTTAATATTCAGCCATAAAAATGTCTATTCACAACGTTTGTTTTCAATTTAGAGAGCTCGCAGGTTTTAGTTTACGCCAAGGTTTAGCTAGTAAGAGCAAGATGGAAAGCGAGCAGCAACGTATCTCTACAAGTGTATTCATGTTTGATTGTTGGGATTGTGGTTTTAGTCTAACAATCGGGTGGGGTGGGATTCTTTATTTTTTTTTCCTTTTTTCTATGTTTATTGTTTCCTTCCTAAAGAGACACATAGGTCACTTCTGTGTTCAAACCAAAGTTGAAACATTTCCTAACTATCTACATATGATAGATTTCCATTCAGTTACATATTTGAAACCCAACTATGCTTAATCCACTAAAATATGTCACATTCAACGTAAAAGGTCTTAACAGCCCGATTAAAAGGAAGAGAGTCTATACATACCTTAAGAAATTAAAGGCTGACATTGTGTTTTTACAAGAAACACATCTTACAGCCAGTGAACACAAAGAAATTGAAGAGGGAATGGGTAGGACAAGTTTTTGCGTCCTCTTTTTAACTCCAAAGCAAGAGGAACTGCAATTTTGAATAGTAGACACATCCCCTTCTGCGTCAACAAACCATCTCTGATCCCTCTGGCAGGTTTGTTTTGGTGCAGGGGCATATGTTTTCAGAGTCTTGGACCCTATTGAATATCTATGCCTCCTAACTTTGATGACCATATGTTTATTCAGAATGTCTTCCTTCAGGTGCTCAAGCACCACCAGGATGGTTACTGGTTGGAGGAGATTTTTATTTTTTTTAGATACAGTTCTTGATAGGTCCTCTGATAAACCCTCACTTCTTACCAAAGCCAGCAAGCTCACCATGTCATTCATGAAAAGATCTCAATTTACTAGACATCTGGAGACAGTTGCACCACAAGATAGGGACTACTCTTTTTATTCACACCCACACAAGACACACACACGCATAGATAACTTTTTAATATCGACACAACTGTTTCATAGAGTGTTAGATGTCGAGTATTCTCCCCAGATTGCTTAGTGACCATTCTCCCTGGTATTATCAATCTCCATTCCTACCAAGGTAAATGGAGCATATTAGATGGAGACTAAATTCTACACTCCTAAAGCAACCTGAATTTTGTGCATTCATCAAAGAGCAGATCAATATTTTCACTTGACAAACAAACCCTCCGCTCCTGACAGTTTCATTCTTTGGGACACATTGAAGGCCTATCTGAGGGGACAGATCATTTCCTATACTAAAGGGCTGAAGAGAAAACACGGTGCGGAACTGAGTGCCCTTGAATCTGAAATCTCAGAGCTAGAGAAAACCTACCAAAGAGGCCCGACTAAAGATCTATACAGGCTTTTGGTAAAATAAAAAACTGAAATATAATATTCTGAACACATATCAACGCGGAGAGGGCCATCACTAAATCAAAACAGCGTTATTACAGCTTGGAGAGAAAGCTCACAAAGTATTGGCATGGCAACTGAAAGCAGAGGAAAGTAAGAGGACAATTAATGCTATAGAACTCTTACTAATGAGATATCTTTCGACCCTACTGAAATTAATAATACTTTTAAGAAATACTATGAAGACCTCTACACTTCCCAATCAAGCGATGATCTATCAGAGATCGACTCCTTTCTCTCCTCTCTCAACCTCCCATGCCTGTCAGGGGAAGACGCGAGCGCCTGAGTGAACACTTCTCAGTTCCTGAGGCTGTTTGGAGGCCATTAAATCCTTACCTTCTAATAAATCTCCTGGGGAGGATGGCTTCCCTCCAGAGTTCTATAAAGAATTTAGGGAGCTGTTGGTCCCCTACCTTATGGAGGTACTTAAAAAAGCCAGGGAAGACAACTACTTTCCAGAGTCTTCTCTCAAGCAGTGATTACTGTAATCCACAAGAAAGGGAAAAATCACTAAAGTGCGCCTCATATAGACCAATCTCTCTCCTTAACACAGATTGTAAACTGGTCACCAAGATGCTTTCTAAGAGACTGGAGTCATGTCTTCCCCTGTTGGTCAACCCAGATCAGACTGGCTTCATAATTAATAGATTGTCCTCCAATAATCTCAGAAGGTTCTTTGATATAATTCACCTTGCTAACAAAAACAAAAATACCTAGTGTCGCAGTCTCCCTCGATGCTGAAAGGCCTTTGATAGGGTTGAATGGCCATACCTCTTTCCGTCTTGGAAAAGTTTGGTTTAGGTACCGTGTTTGTAAATTTGATAAAATCACCTACAAATTCCTAAAGCTAGGATTGCTACCAACGGGATTACTTCCTCCTCTTTCCCTCTCTATAGGGGGACAGACAAGGTTGCCCAATTAGCCCACCATCTTTGCCCTCGCATCGAACCGTTGGCTGAGGCTATTAGAACGTGCCCTGACATACATGGCTTTGAGGTGGGCCCCAGACCCATAATTATCACTCTTTGCGGACGACCTTATCTTATTTCTAACAAACCCAGAACATTCCCTCTCTCACTTGCAGATCCTACTACAGTTTTATAGTTCTTTCTTGGATATAAGGTCAATTTAGATTAAAAGCGAAATCTTACCGTTGTCTGTCTTTGACCATCATACCATCAAGCACAAGTTTCCTTTTTAGATGGTCGCCTATGGGCTTCACATATTTGGGCATAAGGTGGATGGTAAGTAACCTGAACAACCTCTATAAACTCAAACCTGGCCAGTTTGTTGCAAAAGGTGGAGGGTGACCTTTGTAAATGGATGGACTTACCTCTCACTCTACTGGGTAGAATCAATGTAATTAAAATGAATGTCCTGCCCAGATTGCTATATCTGTTTCAATCTCTCCCTATCCTGTCCCCCGCAGCATTCTTTTCTCTCTCGACAAGATGACCAGACGGTTTATCTGGCACGGCAAAACCTTAGGGTTGGCCTGGACAAACTGACCTGGATTAACAGTCAAGGGGGCTTAAACCTCCCCAATTTTAGAATGTCTACTGGGCAGCACAGTCTAGGTTTCTGGCTCAGAGGTTTGATAAGGGTCCCTCTTCCCTCATGTTGAAACATTCTGAAAAGCCTTTGAGTAAATGATGACACTTGGGGCAGAATTGTTTACAAAATGGACAGAAAATCTATAAAAACCATCACAGACAACCCTTTAATCATACATTCTGTCTGCATGGTGCAAACTGCTAAGAGCTGTTCGGACGAGGGGGATTCCTTTCCCCCTAAAACCCTTTATGGAAACAAATAGAATTGATTCCTATGTTTTTTTTCCAGATATAACTGTTGACCATGGTTGATAAGGGGATCACTCTTTCTGGGGAACAATTGTTACGAGGAGGAGTTCTTATGTCTTGTGATCAGCTGAAACAAAAATACCACTTGTCTAACAGGGACTTCTTTAGCTACCTACAACTACGAAAACTTATTAGGGTGTTTGCTCAAGGGGACAATGGAAACCTACCTAAGATTCACCTATATTGAACAACTCTGCCACGCACAGACAACCACTGATTTCAAAGACCATTTCCCGTGGTTTACGATGCTCTTATGTCAGGACTAACACTTCCCTGGCTAGATAAACCCCGACTTAGATGAAATTAAATAACTTTTTGTGTCTAGTCCCCCATTTGAAGGTGTTAAGTATTTGGACAAATTCACGTATAGTGTATTACATTTAATCAAAGTCACTACAGACCCTATTCGATCCCAGGCTGTTAAATAAAGGTTCAATTAAAAAAATTGAAACAAATGCTAACCTCGCCTGTTATTGGTTTTAGGTTCTAATTTCTGGTGCAATCATCCAGACAGACCAAGAAAAACTCAAGCTAAATGTATTCACCACACTGGGTGTTCCTGCTGCATAGCACGTATACAGGTCACACAAGCACATATATTTATACCTTCCGACTAGGCCCTCCCCCCTTCTATGGACAATCTGTCTCTGTTGCTAGTCTGTTCTTCCTATTGATGTTATCGTGTCCCAACCTGAGTCCAGAACCTTTGTACTCCTCTGTGCCTTTCATGGGTCTTATCAGTCAGGAGAGGCCTTGAGTTATTGGGAGTACACATTCCCACAGTCTCCTGAAGTCCACTAGATAATTGCACTTCTCATACACAACGAGCTTAAACCTAACACTACTTTCAATCTCGAAGAATATATAAAACATTTATATTCATACTAAGAGTACATAATGATATAAACAGTAAAGACTTAAGACAGTGTTATAGAATAGTAATTATGATCTATCAGCTCCAACCCCAGACATATGGCTCCTATTCAACCCTTATAGAATAATTATTCCACTCAGCCTTTGTACTTTCCCTTTGCCCGAATGCAATGCACATTGATAATTCCAACTAACCCATTACACGATAATTACTACTGCTAGGTTAATTGTACAATTATTAACAGATGACAACGGGCTCAAGTCAAATAATCTAACATTGCTCTCACCATTAACAGTGCTTAAATTTGTAAATCGGRAGATACCGGAACAAAAAGTGGGCGTGAGAAGGAGGTGACCTGGGGAGCTCTGAGGTAATGAAATGCATGAGAGAATTWAAAAAAAAAAACGTTTTAATAAAGCATTGCATGCATATCATCACATTTSCATAGTGGCGTTGGGCATAAAGCAGTAGAGTAGAGACACTACTACATAGTACCCTCTAAGCTTATCATTGAGCTCGGGGGCCTGGKTCTGAACCCCGCCCTGTGCAACTGGGTCCTGGACTTCCTGACGGGCCGCCCCCAAGTGGTGAAGGTAGGAAACAACACCTTCACTTGCTAATCCTCAACATAGGGACCCTACAAGGGTACGTGCTCAGCTCCCTCCTGTACTCCCTGTTCACCTATGTCTGTGTGGCCACGCAAGCCTCCAACTCAATCATCAAGTGCATACAAATCTGTTTTACCATTTCGAAATTAAATAACTTTTTGTGTCTAGTCCCCCATTTGAAGGTGTTAAGTATTTGGACAAATTCACGTATAGTGTATTACATTATCAAAGTCACTACAGACCCTATTCGATCCAGGCTGTTAAATAAAGGTTCAATTAAAAAAATTGAAACAAATGCTAACCTCGCCTGTTATTGGTTTTAGGTTCTAATTTCTGGTGCAATCATCCAGACAGACCAAGAAAAACTCAAGCTAAATGTATTCACCACACTGGGTGTTCCTGCTGCATAGCACGTATACAGGTCCACAAGCACATATATTATTTACCTCCGACGTAGCCCGGTTTATCGTGTCCCAACCTGAGTCCAGAACCTTTGTACTCCTCTGTGCCTTTCATGGGTCTTATCAGTCAGGAGAGCCTTGAGTTATTGGGAGTACACATTCCACAGTCTCCTGAAGTCCACTAGATAATTGCACTTCTCATACACAACGAGCTTAAACCTAACACTACTTTCAATCTCGAAGAATATATAAAACATTATATTCATACTAAGAGTACATAATGATATAAAACAGTAAAGACTTAAGACAGTGTTATAGAAATAGTAATTATGATCTATCAGCTACCCACCCCAGACATATGGCTCTATTCAACCCTTTATAGAATAATTATTCCACATCAGCCTTTGTACTTTCCCTTTGCCCGAATGCAATGCACATTGATAATTCCAACTATACCCATTACACGATAATTACTACTGCTAGGTTAATTGTACAATTATTACAGATGACAAACGGGCTCAAGTCAAATAATCTAACATTGCCTCTCCACATTAACAGTGCTTAAATTTGTAAATCGGAAGATACCGGAACAAAAAGTGGGC